>NW_010972537.1:3057313-3061581 GCF_000737465.1 Haliaeetus leucocephalus
GCCTCCCCCCCCCCCCCCCCCCCCCCCCCCCCCCCCCCCACTGTCTGCAAAGGCTCCCTGACAAAGTTTGCAAAGAGGCAGGGAGCGGGGGGCTGTGGGATGAGGCTGTCTCCTCCTCCCTCCCATAACCGCAGGCAATATACATATATGTCTGGGTATCTATAGCTCTGTGTGCACATACACGTATGTGTGGGGGTATATACATATACCTACAGCTATACGTATACATATATATACACACAGACACACACATACATGTACATACATATACATGTATCCCCTCCTCTTGCAAGGTCTGAACAGAAGCAGACCAGCCAAACCCAGCTGCGTGCAGCAAGCCCCGGACCTATTCAGCATCCTGATCCTAAGCGAGTGCACACACACACACACACACACACACACTGAAAGGGAGACCTGTCTCCAAGCTTCTCTCCCTCCCATCACCCCATGTGGGCATTATCCCCCCCCCCAGCCCCGGCCACTTCCCCATCTCCCTTGCACTCACCCCTCGCCTTCCTCCTCAGACCAGAGACATCCCCCCCAGGGAGTGCATGCACGGGCTGGGGGAGAAAGGCAAGGCATCCATCCTGCCCTTCTCCCCACCTCGGTCCTCCCCCTCCAACCTCAGCCGCTTCTCCGAGAGGCGACACGGCTGACAACCGGCAGCCGAGGACACACGAGGCAGCTGCACAAGGACTGCACACAAAAACGTGTCGCACACGCACACACACGCGCTCGCACACGTACCTGCTTCTGGAGGGGCGATCGCTCCCGGCTGCCATACGGGGCATGACAGAGGCGAGGTGGAGGCACAAAAGAGCCCTGTCTTCAAGCAACTCGCAGCCCTGCGGATGTGTGCGTGGAGGGGGGGTATCCCCCACCTTGTGTCACCCCTCGGAGCTGCGCTGTCCCCTGCCCCACCGCTGTCTCATTCCCGGCTGCACCTAGGCAGCGTTCCCAGCCACGCACACAGGCGAACGCGACAGGCGGGGACGGAGCAGCAGCCCAGCGAGGACACGCACAGCCGGAGGATTTGCTGCCTTCGCCGCATCCGCATCACTGGGGGAAGAAGGCAGAAAGGGCTGTATTGGCATTTAAAAGGCGGGGGATTAATTCGCCACAGGCTCGGCTGATAGGGCTCTGGGACCGGAGCCGGCACCGCTTCTCCCAGTTGGGAAGGCTGTGACAGGCGATGGTCCCTCTCCCATGGAGCCAGCTCCGAGCTCTCCTCACCTGCACAGCCACCGCTCCGGTGCAGGCGGAAAGGGGTGGGCCTCCACCGGAGACATGAGCACACATGCAACAGCTGCTGGGGAATTGCACACACACACACACACACACGCTCGCAATTTCCTTACAACAGCTGCTGAAGAGCGACACGCAACATACAACAGCTTCCCGGGAACACGCACAAGTAACAGCTGCTGGGGAATCACATACACACACACGCAGAGGCGACAGCTTCTCAGAATCAAGTCGCCCACATGAAAATATGACAGCTTCTAGGAACGATACAGGTACAAGAAACAGCTCGTGAGGAGCTACATACACACACATGTGCATGCAACAGCTGTACACCTACTGACACAGGGATGTGCAACAGCCGTGGGAAACTACACCTTGACACATGCCCCTGCAGTGTTTGCTGAGAAAATTGACACGTCAAAATGCCACAGGAGGTGGGGGAGACCTTTCATCCACACACAAACACACGCGTGCAACTGCTCTGGGGAGACTGTCTTTCGTACACCTCCTCAAATCACCGCACGCAGAAATTCAACAGCTCCTCAGAAATCACCCGTAACCACATACCCTCATGTACATGCAACAGCTTACTGGAAGACCCTCCGCCTCCCTACACCCAAACTCACACATGCCATCACCGGTGGAGATCTTGCTCACAGTCAGAAACAAACATCCATGTGCACCAGGCGCTGGGGAGCCAGCCACAGCTCAGCCCCCAAATCCTGCACCCAGGCAATACCTGCTAAGAAACCACCTTACCAAACACAGGGTGACTCTTAAGAAATTCCTCCCCAGCCCCTTCCCAGAAAGCACGAATGCACATGACATGTCACTAGACGTGAAGAATCCCTGCACAGACATGCAGACACCCAGACCACGGCCGAAGGGACACGACGCATCCCTCGCACTCACCGCAGCTGCGGAGGGACTGCCTGTCTCCCTCGGACACGCGCAGACATGCAACAGCTGCAAAGAAACTTAGGAACATAGGACATTGGATGGGAGCTGGTTTCCTGGGATGTGCAATCCAGTCTCCTGCTATTCCAGGCAACCACATCATATAGTCTTGCTCAGAAATGTCTCAAGGTCCATCCTAGCGCTGTGGGACTATTTGCTCCCTGCTCAGAGGCTGTTCTGGCCCCTGGTCACTCTGATGTCAGAAACCTGCCCCAAACCCATATTAACTCATGACCAATTCACACCCACATGTCCTTGTGCCAGCCGACTGTGCCCTTCACACGGGCACGCATAGAGGTTGCAAGAACACATGGAAATGCTCTGAAACCTCCGCTTGCAGCTGAACAGACACCATCTGCACCCCTGCCTCATACAAACACAGACACACGCAACAGCTGGGGGAAGACATTCCCCTCAGCATAAATATCAACATGCTTGCAACAGCTTCTAGGAGAATAGACATCTAACCCTGCCACCTGCAACACTCACATGCACACGGGTACAGACGTACAAACGCCTGTAACCTTTGATGGGAAACTAATGACTTTCTTCACACAGTCCAAGAACTGTAGAGGAATTACTCTGCCACACACGCCCCACTGCAAGCAGCGCTATTATTAAATGCGTTATTTTGTGATGTCCAGTTGCATTTAAAGAAGCTCACCTGCAGCTCACCTTCCATCCTGCTATTTATTGTGTAAGTACAGAACAATGTAATTACCCCATCTATGTCACACCTGCAGATCTATAGGGGAGTGGTGGGCTCCTTTGAGCCCCCTGCCGTGGTGCTGCAGCCCCCCCGGGCCACGTTGCGATGTCAGGACTGGCCATCATTGTGTTCTTGCACAGTGAGTTGGGACAGCCCCGTACTTTCTTATCCTGGCTATGGTACGGTGAGTCAGGACAATTAGGCATCCCTTAACTGCACCTGAAATTCCTGCCGCCTGGAACCCTGCCTGAGACTCCTGCTGCTTGGATCATGACTCGCTGCTGTGGTTACCTGACAAGAATTATGGCCGGAATGAAATTACAATGACCAAAGTCAATCATCTTGCGAACTTACAAACAGCGGTCCCAAGCGAGGCCCTTTGAGCTCTCCTGGACCACAGCAGGCTGCGAGCAGCATCTCCCTCTGAGCGGGACGCCTCGCAGAGCTCACAAACTCTCCAGTTTTCAGAAATCAGAGGACCATCACCGAAAGCTGACGACAGGGCCTGGGCTGATAACCTTCACTCCTTGAGGCTCAATCCATCGCCCATTAAGAAACACTGAGACATTTGATGTGAACATTTCACTGAACTCGAGGGGAATTTTTTAACAGGTATACCTCTGTTTATATATCTCTCTCTCTGTCTGTGTGCATGCATGGGTGAATTGACCTAGGTACATTCTATTGAATCGCTTTGTAAATGTTAAATTAGTCAGTAATTAAGTTTTACTAAATCTTGTGATTTACCTCAAGCTGTAAATGAACCTCAGACTGCTGCTACACACATAATCCCTTAGACATAAACTGTTGACCAAGTCTGGGACTAGGAGTAGATCCAGCCACACCTAAGCTCCAACAGGAGTTTAGAAAGCAAGGGGGTCTTCTCTGAACCTCGTGACTCGACGGGAGGGTCCCCCCTATCTTTCTGCACCTCCAATCTTTGTACAAATCATGAAAAATCAATTCTAACTCGATCCTCCTTTGTATGTTTCTCCCTTACTCTTTTGCATTTTCAGTCTCTGTATAAATCATTCTAGCTTGATTCTAACTTGATTTTTCTTTCTACACTTCACCCATGTATTAAGTAACAGAGTGAACCTTGCCATCAAACTTTGTGAAATCGCGCTTTTATAAACTCCTATTAAATCGCTTTTGCTAATACCTTTGACGGTGGTTCTTTAAGCAGTCCAAACCACTCATTCGTGACACCTGTACATTTTTGTCTTTGTTGGGAGAGAAATAACCTCATGCAAATCCAAACCCAGCAAGTACAGGACTGCCTTCTCATGTGCATACAACAGCCTCAGGGACAGGACACCAAACCCACAAACACTGTACGGGGAGGGGGGGGGTGGGC
>NW_010972537.1:3061591-3093711 GCF_000737465.1 Haliaeetus leucocephalus
GGGGGGGGGACACAACAGGACAAACAATCAGTAGCCCTATGGGAATGAGTTACCTCCCTCAAAACACAGGCAACGCGTGCAAAGGACCCATCTACAAAACTAGCCCCAGGCATCACACACACCAACTAGACTGCACAAAGGAACAAGCTAGTCTAGCAGGTACGAACACACAAGGTCATCAGCCCTGTTGAAAATGACACATAGGAAGCTTGTTGTAACCTGGTTTACTCCAAACCTGCAAACCCAAGTGGGAAAAAAACATCCAGACACACAGACACACACACACTCCTCTGAGAGACAGGAGGTGAGCAGCTCTGAGGACACTTCTGGATGTTCCCTGGACCATCCGTAGATGTCTGTTCCCAGTGGATTAAATGCCAAAGCTACTCACTCCACCTGGCATGAGAGAAGGAAGCTTGTTTTGGCAACTACAGACTCCAGTTTCCTTGCCTTTATCATTTTGGGGGGTTATGACCATGGGGTTTTTCCTCCAAGCTCTTTTGAAGCTAAAAGCTAAAAGAACAGAGACTTGCTTCCATCTTTCTCTACCTCCTCCAAGGACAGACTATCTAATCTCGGAGGGTGTTGAAGTAGGACAAAAAGTTTCCAACTCCAAATTAATGCAGGATTTGCTCCTGCTTGAGTTCCTCCAGGATCATCTTGCAGTCTGTTCAGGATGAGTCTCCCAGAGGCTTTCCTGCTGGCACAGATCCATTCTGGACTCAGAAGTGCTGGGGCAGGATCCTTGCGCTGCCAGGGCCCGTGGGAGTCAAACAGCACTTGCTCATACTCCCACTGACCCAGGAACAACACTTAAATCCCGCAGAACAGAACTACCCTGAGAGACAAGCAGAAGCAAGCACCACATCCCCAGCAGTGTGGGACATTTGGGTTCTCAATCTTATTCGAACCCAGGCACCTGGTGCTTATTCATCCCATTGCAGATCATCATCCAGAGGGTACAGAAGCTCACCCCCATGTTTATTTTGCAGACGCTCTGACCTTGTCAAAAGCCCTGGAAAGATTCTGTTGTTTGTTACTTCGCAAGTAAAAAAAAAAAAAACCAAAAAAACCCAAACCTCCTAAGGACGTCATAGATACTTTAAGTCAGCTGCAGAGGCGCCTCATTCTCTATGTCCAGCACTACTGAAGAAGAATCACCTTCCATTTATTTTGTGCTGATGCCTCTGAGACCACCACTCTTCAGCCAGGCCTGACCTCTCTGCCCCCTTAACGGGGGTGGAAACAGCCCCGACAACCACCTTGGTTTCCACCTTTCTGCTCAGCTGCTGCTCCTTTGGGCTGCTACATCCTCTAAGACGGGAGATGCTGTTAGGGGTGAACAAGAGAGCTGACCTTATTAGAGCAATTCCCTAGTGTTATTCCAACATATGCCAGGGAGCTGTTAAGTCCCGGAATAGCCCAGAATCTGGGAGTCACAAAGGTGATGATAAAACTGATTTTTTTAACCCTCTGTGCCCAGGCTGGGGAATACTGGAGGTAATGTTCAACGTGGACAGTACCTCTGGGGAGTAGGGGCTGGGGGTGCAGACATCCCCCCGCTCTTCCCCATCACCTGGCCCTTGTGCCATTTGCCCGCGCGAGTAAGGAAGAGTCAGGCAGGGAAGGCAGTCACGCAGTCTGCCTGCACTGCCTTAGGTGCGTGCTGCCAGGGAAGGGAGTCTCGTTGGGAGCGTTTCCAGCTCACAGAGCCGGCAGATTAGCCCTTCTCCCTCTCTGCCTCTTCCCCTGCCCGTCTGCCTGGTTCCCCCCTGGGTACAACTGGGTCCCACGGCTGGGGAAAATGGGCCCCGGGAGAAGGCTGGGCTCTGCCCTCGCTGCAGGCAGAATCTCTCCACTGATCTATACTGCGGTGAGCAGTGACAGATTGATTTTACAGCTCTGCTTGGAGCCGGCCGCTGGCCCTGGGCTGTGGATGAATCAGCTTTCTCTGGGCCTTGGCTTTTATTTCATTATTTTCCTGCAACTTCCCTCACAGGCAGCTAAAGAGAGAGCAAGAGGGAGAAAGACAAAGTTGGCAGATTTCCTTCCTTGCTCCTGTGCTCCCAGCCTCCCAGCTTGGCTTTGGGACTCCGGGAGGAGGGAGGGAAGGGATTGTTTTCCAGAGACTGACAGCTGTCAGGAATAAAGACATAAGGCTCCTTCTACATGGGTAGCTGCACGTTGCAATGGCTGTGGGAGACGGCGAGTACTGCGTAAGCACTACGTAGCATCAACGGTTCCTGCAGTGTTATGCCGATGCCTCGTTCTTTGCCTAATGGGGGGGAGGGGGGGGGCATTTTTCATTACAAGGGGCAGCATGTTTGGAAATAACACCCCATGAGCGCATTGGACATTAACTTGCTTACAGCCTCCAGGGTGGAAGCGCTTCCAGGTTCTCCCCTAATAGCTGTGGACCTAGAGAAGGGGGCAAGGGCTGTATGCTGCTGTCTCCATCAGGCTGAGAGCTGTCTGAGAATGCCACAGTGAGGAGGTTCTCCTGGGATAAGGTAGCACCTCCAGGCATGGAATCAACCTTCTTCCCTCTCCTGGCTGTGGATATTGCAGATATTGCCCAGGGAGAGCCAGGCTGAGCCCTAACCCTGTTGGGTTTTGTGCCACCAAGAAGAGCAACAGTGAACTCAGCCAAGGAGGGAGCAGTGAAATTAAAGGGCAGAAAGGCATTGGGTTTTCCAGCCCTGGTCTGCAACCACAGTGGGACAGTTTAAAGTCCTCAAAGGCCCTGTTAGCAGAAGGCAGTCTGGAGCAATCGGTGTCCCAAGGAAGAGCAGAGAATGGAGGGACCAACCCAAAGCACAACAGACATGTTCCTCTCCATACCCCCAACACCTTAGGAGGGAACAGGAGCGAATCTCTGCTCTATCAGACTTGCTGCCAAAAAATCCCTTTGTCAGAACTGAAGATCTACTCAGGGGGTCCCTCGCCTGTGCTGACACCTGTCCTGCAAGAGGAGGAATAGCTAAGGGAACCCACCACCAGTTTGGTCGGCTCCAGCCTTCTTCCCACATGCTCACCTCCCAAGAGGGGCTTCACATCACCATGGGTGGTACGTTCACCGCAATGGGTTCAGGATGCCTCGGAGCTTTTCCCTGCTTTGTCACAGAGCTCTCCAACAATATAGACTGCCTGGGGAAGGCAGCTTCCTCAGAGAATGCTAGATTTACTGAAGATGGACGGCTAGGACATTATGTCAGTGGCTCCCCCAGGCTCACACATATCCTTTCTCTCTCCACCTGCCCTTGAGCAAGGATCAGAAAGTGGCCTTGAAGATGGCCAGAATGGCTCAAACTGTCAGAAGGCAAGGGCCTTTTGATCTGTAAAGATCAAAGGGTGGGATGGAAAAAGGAGGGGAAGGGAAGGAAGATGGGAAAAGCAGGAGAGGTTTCCCAGAGGTCTGTCCCAGCAAGAGGGAGGGAGGCAGCAAAGTCCATCTCCTCCACTTTGTATAATCTTTTAATCTCTTGGGTTTTAATCTTTCACATCAGGAAGGAGAGACATCATTAAGAGTAGAAGAAATCCCAGCTGGAAGGGAGATGGGGATGGTGAAGGGGACAAAAACGTCTCTTATTTCTAGGCCTTCTGCCTTGTTCCCTTTCTCTAAGTCTCTCTCTCTCCCCCCCCTTCCTTTTTCCTCTCTGCTTACGAGCAATAATACAGGTAGCGACCTGACAGCCACAGAAACACCCTGGGGGCCTTGGCACCTGGAGAAAGGTCAGTGTCATGGCCTCTGTGCGATGCGGGTCAAGCCTTCCCATGGTGACAGTCTATGGTGGCAGAGAGGCACAAGGCTCGGTGCCCCAAGTCATCTTGAAAGGCTCTTTCAGAGCCAGAGATGAACAGCAAACATTGCCAGCATGGTCTTTTCTTGTTAGAGTCAGGGTGACCTGAAGAAGCCAGCCCATCCCTTACCTGGAGAGGAGAGACAAGTTTTTGGAGGGCAAGAGAGGACCTGGTAGCATCTGACTGCCTGGTCCCACAGCCTCAGGCTGGGCAATCCTGGTCTCAGCTTCCCCCATCTGTCCAATCCTATGGATAATAATCCTTCACCTCGGAGGGTGATTGCGAGAGGTTAATGAATTAACATTCGTAAAAGCTTTAGATAAAGGGCTAAGGATTATTACTGTTGTTATGCATGGAAACAGCTCCTAACGAGCATTTCCCATCTCCTCCCTCCTTCGAGCCTGGGGGATCATCTGACACAGATCCTGCCGCACAGGAACTCCCCCAGAGATGGAATTACAGGGAGAGTAACGGAGAGGGCTGCCGGCTGCCAGAGACGCTAATCAGGGGAAGACAAATTGGGGGCATTCCATCAACCAGCAACCCACGTCGAGCTGTGGGGCCGAGAGCCTCTCCACTCGCTCTCTAACCAACAGCGACAGGTCCATCCCACTGCCATCAAAGTTCAGCAGAAAACGGGCTGCTGATTTCTGACCACAGCAAGCCAGCCCCTCCTCTTGCCCTTTCAAGGCTGTCAACTGGCCTGAGATAGTCGCGCAAGATACATTTGCTTTAAGGAAAGCTTAATCCCAAAAGGAAACTTCTGTGCTGCTGGCTTGGGGCAAGATTCAGAAACAACCCAGACAGACACTGCCTTCATAGGCAGAGGAAAAGGCTAGCTGGGATCTGATTTTGGTGTCTTAAATCTTGTGCAAAATGTTTTCCAGGCTGGGGGTGGGAACTGATTCAAAGCAGGAGTCTTAACATTATACATCTCTCCCTTACACACAAGCATAACCTCAAGAGAGAAAAACCCTCCCTAACTCGCCTGCTATAAATACACCAAACCACTTAAAATGGCTACGTTAAAAGAGAGCTGGTAATTTGATAGTGGTCTCCGCTTAATTAGATTAGGCTCTTCTTGAACTCAAGAGCTGCAAGCAGCTGATCCTCCTTTCTTTTTCAGTATCATCCTGTCAGCTGCCATGCTGACATGACCACCGAGCCTCCCTCCGTGCTTGGTCCTCCTGGGATGCTGACAGAGAAACCCTGGGGGACCAAGAGCTGTTGTCAGGCAGTGACCCAGCAGAGCATTTAAATATGTGCCCCTAACCCTGCGCCAAAGTGCCCACTTGATGGAGCAGGGACAAAGTGTTCCCTCAGTCGGGGTGAAGCTTCAGGGCCTGCCCTGCAGCCAGGGTCCAGGGGAAGCAGCTGGGACAAGCTTTCTGCTGAGACAACAGCTCTTATTCACTGGTCAAGCAATGCTCTTCCTGGCTTTCCTGGCCATGCTCACATGCCTTTTGCCTTCACTTTCCAAAACCTGTGTATGTATGGCAAGAAAAATGTGAACTGGAGTATAGCAATGAGTATGAAGGTCACAAGGAGACAGAGACCAATCAATTTTTGGCCAAGGTGACTAGCTGAGGACCTTTACAGAACCTCATGTGAATGCACATTTCCATGAGATCCCATACTAATGAAGAGGGAATGGATGGGTTGAGGGCAAATCATGTCATCACTGATCATTGGAGATGAAATCATGGTGCTCACCCATGCTCTGGCCAGCTGGATCACCAACCCTGCCACGGCCCATGGCTGTGCCACACGGTGCGGAGCTCCAGATCCCAGAGCAGAGTGGCTGCACCCATACAGTGCCCTGCCTGGGCTGCTTAGCACTGCTGAAAAGAAACAGTGCTGTGCACAGCTTGGTGACAAAGTTTTTCAGTCACATCTGGGGTGAAAATCAGCCTCTGTACGCTGCAACGTGTGGGAATTTGCACCTGAGCTAGGCAAATAGCAAACAGCACGGTTAGCTTCCCCTGCAGTGAGAGACCAGAGGACAGCACTACCTTGGTCTTCTCCTCAGCAAACTAGAGCAGATGTTAATAAACCATACACATAGCCAGAAGCTTTTTTTAAATATCTTGTTTTCCCGATTTCTCACTTGGAGGGAAATAAGTGACCTCTTTGTAAGTTACTGGGGCTAGCTGGCAGAGTCTGTAATCTGAACGTGATTGATAAGAAGACAGAAAGTCACCTGGAAGGGAGAGGTGAAGTGGTTCTGGTCTCAGGGCAGGGGATGGACTTGGTCAACTCTTGAGGACCTTGTCAAGCCTCCCAAGCAATGCAGCCAGCCAGTCAGTCCCTTTTCCATGAGTCCAGGTGCGGGTACCCCTGGAGTCTGATCCAGTTCTCACTCAAATCCAGGCTAATCGTGGCACTGCTCTTAAACTGCTGGATTGGACTGACACCCTTCCTACCCAGGTCCTTCAATCTCTGCTCAGTGAATTTTATTCTGTCCCTAGCAGGGCTGTATTATGCACAAGTTCCCCCCCTCCACAAAACACCCCCAGATTTGGAGAATTAAAATTCGCTCTCCATCAACAATGGAGGAAGTTGGCTTTAACGACAGACAATTTGCTATTCAATATATTCTTAATTAATATTAAAATCTATGTCAGGTTGTTTTGTTGTGGGTTGTTTTTTTTAAAAAATCCTCTATCTCTTTGTTATTTATTCAGTTTGATTTTTTATTTTACCTCGTTAATGTAGTGGTGATTTAGATGCAGTTTCCTCTCTCTGCTGCACTTAATGAGTCGTCAGCTTTATTCACTCTCACCCGCGTCCTCATGGGAGCATGCTTTGATTTTCTAGTGGGTGCATGAAAACACAGATTAAAGCAATTAGACAGAAATAATCTTAGGGAAAGGGGAGAGAGATCCAGAGCGCCTAATTATACCATTTTAATCAAGATACAATTATGCAGAGACTTTTATAGATTATAAATTAACCAAACTCCAAAGGCAGAAAAAATATCATTTTAAATATGGTTCATTATGCTTGTTGTTTCTGCCTTGTGATCTCTCCCAGACTGGACTTCAGGGTTCATTTAGAAAAAAGTTCTGAATGGCTCTTTGCAGAAATGGAGGAGGAACAGACTCGGGAGACCCTGCTTGCTAGGACCGGCGTCTGGAAATGGCCTCTGGGAGAAGGGAGGGAACTACAGCCGTATTTCTCACTCTCTGATCTCACCAGTCGTTCCCCAACGAACCAAGTAAGCGTACCTGCCGGTAGGCCAGGCTTGGCTGAAGACCTCCAGCTGCCTGCATGGGTCAGGAAAGGAAAGACCCAGTTCAGAGATCTGGGTTTTCTTTGCCCTAACAGGCTGTGCCGAGCTGCCAGCGAAGGACTGTGGGTACTGTAGTCTAAGAAGCAATTTTCCAAGCTACAAACATTCCAATTAGAAACACAGTGAGTGGGCAAACAAAAACCATCAGGCTGGATGTGTTTTCTTCTGAACCCTGGAGGAACTTAAGCCAGCTGCTCCAGATTTATAGCTGCTCCAGATTTATTGCAGCAAAACCGCAAGGTCCTCAGGCTCTCAGAGCACGTAGGAAGGTGCTCTGCTCCTGCCATCTCTGCAGAGGAGCCAGGGAGATACCCCCTTCCCAAGAACTCCAGGGAATCCTGGGTTCCCACGTAGCTGTCATACTATTTTATGATGGGGAAGGTATCCAGAGCTCAGGCAGAAATAGGCAGGCCAGTCCAGGCACCTCTGATTTTGTGGCTGCGATGTCTGAGAGGCATCGCGCTGCTCGCTTTTGCTGCGAGCGCAGCACTAGCGATCCCTCCTGCACTGGCGTGTGGCACTCCTTGAGCTGTTCGCAGAGAGCTTCCAGGTGTTAAGGAGACAGGAGAGAGCTCATCGCAGCCGTCCTCGGCATCCTGCGTGGTTTGCCAGCAAGTCTCCTGAAAGGTTTTGCCGCACTGTGGCCTGCGCAAAACTCTTTTCCAGAAGAGTCTGCTGCCAGGCATCTCTCACAGGGATGTCTCAACCCATCAGGGCTTCACCACGACCCCTCTCCGTTGCCACGGCCGCTCCATGCCATGAGCGGCTCTGCCGAAACAGCTGCAGTCCTCTCTCTGTTAAGGGCAATCCTCTCATCTGCCAAAGGACCAACCTCGACCGTCTTCCACCTGCAAGTCAGTCCTGGTGACAACCGTGCAGGCTGTCTGCAAGGTGGCGATGGCTGGGATGTGCCCAGAGCTCGTCTATACGAGCGACAGGGACACCACCAGGGTAGGCAGCTGGGGAAGGGGACTGATGGGTCCTGCTGTGGGGACTGAGGCTCAGCAGTCCTTCCAAGGAGTGAAAGGCAGTGCCTGCCTTCAGCTGCCCTGTGCCGGAGCCGTGCTGCATCCGTTGCCTCAGAAGGGAAAACCCTGGGCTGTAGGCACTGTATCCACCATCCGTGTCCGAGCCGTGGGACTGCTGTGAGCTGACGGAGGCAGACGTGGGTAGCAGGGAGATTTCCTGGCACGTCTCTGCCTTGCAACCTCCTCACCCATTTTTTTTCTCCTTCCTCTTCCCGCAGCAAAGAAAGCAGGGCTGCAAGCTGCTGCCCTTGATCCCCGTTGCCTCCTACACCCAGGGCAAAGCGGAGAAGGGCTGTAGGACTTTGGGGGTGGCCCCGTTCCCCATCCGAGGGCTCGGTCCGGAGGGTGAGCGGTGGTATCGGAGTGCCCTCTGCTGGCCCCATTTCTGGACTATTTGGACTGTCCAAGCTTTGCACACCCCCCAGTACCCCTGGAAAATTGGGTCTCGGTTTGTCCCTGCCAGACCCTGACACCAATCCGCCATGGTGGGCACTGCTCCAGCAGCAATACAACCCAACCTACAAGCAGCACGGAGTCCTGTCAGTGCTGGGTCACAGCCCCAGAGGAGCCAGCCTGGTGGGGAAATGGGGACAGAAACGATTGTAAAGTCAGCGTTCGGCTCTGTGTGTAGGGTGGGTGGGTGGGAGAGCGCAGGCATCACTCTCAGGCTTAGCCAGTGTTACTGTGGAGATGTGGCGGGGACTCCCAGGGGTTTTTTGGATATATTCCCAATTCCGTGGGAGAAAAAGTCCATCCCCTGCTGCTTTGCTCCAAGAGGCAAGAAAAGCAGAGGTGTGGTGAAAGGGGCTGAGGAGGAGCACACTCTCTCCCTTTAGGCTTGGTGCCCTTCAGAAGGTTGAGCCTGTGATGGGAGAGCATGGTCTGGCCACTTTGAAGGAGTCCCCACAGAGCTGGGGCAAAACATCCTCACCATTCACCTGCTCTGGGTGCCTGGGAGCCTCCATCACACTGGGATGTTCATGCCTTCATTCGTCACCCTAAATTTTCCTCCAGAGCTCCCCTAGATATCTCCCTGTGTTTTGTCTATCCCAGTGTGCCATGACGAAACAGGCACGGAAGGCTGGGATCATTCTGCCCGGACCCAGGACACCCAGGTTCGGATCTACCGGTGGATTCCCAGGTTGTGCTAAGAAATCTCCCAAGACTGTGCACACAGAGTGGGGGTCTGAAGTCCCTGCAGATCTATGCTGATTTACACCAGCAAAAAACCTGACACACTCTCTCTGGGCTCAGAACTACAGAGGTGACCTTCTATTGCTATCAGCAGAGAGGAGAAAGCAAGATTACAATTTGAGGAGTTCAGGTCCCTCTGTGGAGCTGGTCACTTTGTGGTTTGGTATTGAAGTCATTCAAGCAGGGATAACACTGACCTGACAGATAAGATGTGAGCTAATTAGCAGTGCTCTCTTTGAGCTCCTTCCACGCTCAAGTGCTGTAGAAATGCTGAATACCAGGTCTGGTTACTGTTCAGGGTAATTGTTAGTTGGAAAGAGGGAGTGGAAACTGGATTATCCAGGGAGATGGCTTGGGTTTGAGACTGGGCTGCTGTGTTGAGGTATTTGGGGGCCTATGAGGGAGAGAAGCAGTGAGGGGCTGGACATGCCAGTACCAGGGGGGCTGATGGAGCAGAGAGGAGTCCCAGAAGAGATCTGAGGGAGAGTCCCTCAGGAGAATCTTCCTCCCACGTCATGGGTAGGCAGCTGAGCCCTGCGAGTACTTCCATCAGGAGCTGCCTTTTGTAAATATTACAAAACAGTGAAGCAGAGGGGAAAAAAAAAAAAAAAAAAAAAAATCAGGGGAAGGAGGGTTTTTTTAAAGGAGCAAACAAAGGCGTCCTGCAGCCTCAGCAAGGGGAACAGTGCTGTGTCCTGCACTGGAAGAAGACATTGAAATTGCTTAGACATGCAGTCCATCAAAAGACTTCAGCATGGGACTAACACATAGTGTAGCCACCCTTACTGGGAGTGCCTGTGGTCTTGAAATGCCATGCCTGGCACCTCTCTGCCAGGGAGGGAGCTGTGAGTGGATATCATTCTTCCCTGGCCTTCGTTAGAGTAATGTAAAAAGTAAGCTGATAGTGTCCAAAGTGGAGTAAAAACTTTCCTTTCCTTTCCTTCAGCTTTCATTAAGCATTGCTGAAACCACTGCCCTCTGTGCCCTTCTGACAGTCATTTAAATATCGAGCCACAGACAACGTGGAGCCAGCCCCTGCTCCTATTAACCCAAAGTGCTGGAAGAATCACAGGCCAGAAAAACTTTGTCTGGTAAAAACGTAAATGTTACTTTACAAAGGACAACTCCAGCTTGACAGAAAATCCATTGCCTCTTCCAAACAGTTTGTGAGCTCTTCTGGATGCCATGCTGTGGCTTGCTGAGCAAGCAAGGTGGAACACAACTGCTATTTTTCCACACCCATCTACTCAATCTCCAACTGCTGTAGTCCATTTACCTGTGGATGGGCCTGTCACTGCAACGAGGGCTCCCGGTTTAGAAGGCACCAAAAAAAGTGAAAGGCAGCCAAGACCTCCTTCCTTTCGCCTCACTACTCAAATCCAGATGCCTAAGGTGTTGGCATGGATCCCATTCTGCATGGTCCTCTGGCTAAATCCCAACCAAAGTGGTGTCAGGCTGGGATTTTCCTGGGCTCCTGTAAATGAAAATTATTTTCTGCAACTGAAATTGAGATCCCATTATCCCAAACTGGATGACTTTCAAGCAGCACTGAAGCCCTCAGCCTGTTTTCTTGCCTGCTAGGTACCAGCTCCTACCAAACAAGTCAATGCACATTACTGGTGTCCTGCAGCAGTGTTGGAGACCTGCTTCAGGCACATTTCAGGGTTTTCAAAGCTCCCAGGGGGAAGCCAGGGATGACTCCTGTGCCACCCAGACTGGACTCTGAGGAGAAGAGTGGAGAGAGAGAAATCCGCACTGGATTCCTGAAACAAGCCCTGACTACAACTCTCTGCAAATTTCTTCTTTCCCTCCAGGTCTCTATGGCCTTCTGCCCCATTCCTACACTGGTTGGTCTGTGAGGGCACAGACCATGAGGGAAACAAAGACCAGAGTTCTTCTGAGATATGGGAAATGTTTTTTTATCAGAGCCCTACACAATCCACCCATCCATCCATCAGCCAGTGACTCCAACAGTCCCCCAGACTGCTTGTACCTTTAATTCCTTCTCTGTGATTGCTTTCTGCCTCCACCACCTTGAAAGTTCTTCCTCAGATCAGCTGGAAGGCAAGGGGCAGTGTGTGAAACACTGAAGTCCCCTGCAGAGGATGCCAAGCTCCATCAGCTGTAGCAGGGCCCCAAAAAAACAAGCACATACTAGGTATTTTGCACCTGATCTCAACATGCAGAAATCCAGGGCAGAGAGGGCTCTCTGATAAACTCACAGCACTGTGGAAATGACCACAGAGAAACAACCAGGAGAGGGAGTGAGAAAAAGAGATACAAAAAGGAAAGCAGTAAAATACATACATTTGCGGGCAGTGGAGACACGAAGACTAATGTGGAGATGCAGAGCAGCAGAAAGTGAGCAGATGAAATTATATTCACAGAGAGCTGGCTATAGGGAAAGAAAAGGGGAGGGAGGCATATAGACGGAAGAGCACAGATGCAAGAAAGGAGACCACAGGGCAGGGAAGAGAAGGGGGAAGTCAGACAGGGAGAAAGGGAGGGATCTGGAGGGATTGCCTGATGTCAAATCTGATAGAAAAGAGGATTTATCTGCAAAAAATAACCCAGATCTAAGCCACAGCTTCAGAGCAGCTGCGTACAGAGCCACAGCACTGTGTATTTGTTCTTAAGCAAGAGCAAAAAAGGGCTGGTCCAGGTTGCAAGCCAAAGCAGGGTTGTGCCATAGCAGGAGGCTGCTGCCAGCCTGGACCAAGACGAAGGGAAGGCAAGGCAAGGAAAGGAAAGACAAGGCAAAGCAGAGGAGGACAAGACGAGGCAAGGGAGGGGAAGGCAAAGAAAGGCAAGGCAGGGGAAGGCAAGGCAAGGCAGGGGAAGGCAAGGCAAGGCAGGGGAAGGCAAGGCAAGGCAGGGGAAGGCAAGGCAAGGCAGGGGAAGGCAAGGCGAGGCAGGGGCGCGGCGGGTCCGTCCCTGTCCAGGGTGCTGACCTGAGCCTGCCGCCTGCCAGCCCCCGGCCCCCACAGCCCCTCTCCCCCTCCTGCCCCCTTCCCGGCACAGAGGGCTGGGGCCATTCCCGGGATTTCTAACAGTTACAAAAGCAGTGTGTTTCCTGGAGTGAGCTGAGCGAGGGAAAAAGAAACACGCGGGCAACTAGATGTAAAAGGTATTTTTCCCCTTCCTCTGTCGTGTCAATAATTTCAGCAGCAGGGCTGGACTCTCGAAGGGCAGGACTGGATGACTGGTAGCAAAGTGTGTGCCCATGGCTGGGGAGCTGAATGAACATAAGGTATCTCTGGAGCTGTATTTCTGACCTGTCTGGATAGGTCATTGTAAGGATCAGCCATCCTCTTAGCCTCTCTGTGCAGGACAGACCTCACTCCTCCTCGGGCTGGGCTCTCAGTACTCCTAGCCTGCGTTGCCCTGGATGTGTCTGGGTGCTCTCTGTCCTCGTTGCTACTGGAAGAGCAGAGATTGAGATGGGAGTATGGACTTGGCTATCTCACCTGCACCTGACCCCTCCAGATTGTATGACCAGGAATTGGCAGTCACACAAGTGCTGTGTGTGTTGGGCCACATTCGCCACCAAGGAGCTTTTGGTGAGGACGTTTCTTTCCATGGCATTGAGGCTTACAAAAGGCTTAGTCTGAAAAGTGATCTTAAAACCATGGTCCACCCACAGGGTAGACAGGTGCTCTGTCTCCACAGCAGCTCAAGCCCCTACTGTGGACTGCCAGGTCATTTTGCAAGATGAAAGGGCTGGAAGGGAGCTGGCTTCCTCTGCCCTCAGCTCTAGTATGTGTCTCTGCCTTTTTCCAAACACGTCCTGGCCTCACCAGGCCATTTTTATTCCAGAGAATTGCAAATCGGCTGCCCCACAGAGGAGAAAGCAGTGCCCAAGAACCTGACAGAGTTGCTCCACGGGCATCTACAAATCGTTGTTGGCACAGAGTTGCAGAACAAACCTGTCTTTCTGAGATCAACCTTGTACCAGTGCTTTATTACCAGCAACCTGGTTTTCCAATTTGACAGCAATAGTCTCGACTGGAACAACATGTTTTAAAAGTCGGTTGGAAAAACATCTGACAGAAGGGGTGTAAAGTGGCTGGCCTGCTGCAGGACCAGATAACCTCCCAATAGCTCAATAACACCACCTCCTTAACTCTCTGTGATTCTAATATGTGACCAAGTCAGAGTGCAAACTCTCCGATCACACAGACCCTTGTGTTACCAGACTAATAACAACACAACCATTTCTTTCCAACAGTGAAGTCTTGCTCACACTTAACTTGTAGCAGGAACCCATAGTGATTCCTGTCATGACCATACAACAGCAAGCACAACTTCATAATCACCATTCCCAGGTCACTGTGGAAGGCAAAATGTCCTTCAGGGGTGCAGATGTGGGGCATCATCTGGGTCCCAAGTCTCCTGTCAACAGTGCAAATCAGAGAACCTTTAATCAACTGGGCCAACATTTCATGGGGATGTGCTGCCTGCCAGCAAGCCAGCCCCATCTTTTGGGATGACTGAACGAAGGAAAATGCACCAGGAAGAGTCAGAACAGCATAGTCCCAGGCCAGCCGGGATGAACTACCTGCCTTACGGCATCTCCCCCAGTTCTGCTCTCCTTGGCTGTGCTGTGCCCAGCAGCTGGCTGGCTGAGTAGCCATCCCTCTCCTGTGGGCCAGTGCCACGTGTCTAAGTTGGAACATTATTCTCCAGTTCTAGGAAATTGGATTAAGGGTCAGAGAATACTGACTGTTATTTAACTTTGATTAAAACCAGCTCTCCTCCCCCCCCTCCCGGGGCGGAGAGGCCAGTGTTGCTGTTATTTACTCTGCTGCCAAACCTGGAGTTCAATCCCTGCCCTGCGGCACTCAATAAAAGCCAACGCGGAGGGGGGGGTGGTGTACAGCAGGCAAGCAGGCATGGCTGTGTGGGTGGAAGGGGAGTGATTATCCAGGCCACTAAGTCCAGTTTGTTTCTTTTGCGGTCAGGCTCTGGCTCAGCAAGGAGAGGGGTGCAGGAGGTGCCTGCCCTTGTGGCTCGCAGCACTGATGACGATCCAGCCAGGGTGATCCCAAGCAAGCCCTGTTTGCCCCCATGCCTGTCTCTGGTCCTCTCCCCTCACCACAGCCCTGCTTTCACACAGATCTCCTTTTTCTTTACCCCCTTCTCTATCTCTCTCCCCTCAGTCTCCACCTTCACCCTCTTCTCCCCACTGCATGACCTCCCTGCCTCCCCTTTCTGCCTTTTCCTCTCTTTCACTCCCCCTCCTTCCCACCCTCTCCCCCACCTCCGTTTCTCATTCCCCTCATTCCTCTCCTTCCCTCTCCCCCCCACCCTCCAAGCCGCTATTCCAGGACAATAGAGCAGATGGCAGGCTGTTTGTTTTATATGTCCCTTTGGAAAATCAGCTCAGCTGTTGATTCTGAGACTTTTGCTAAAAACAGACACCGTCCAACACTAGCTGAATGCTGGGGGAAAGGGAGGGGGGTATGGAGGGGCCTTGCTTTCCCTACCAGCTGCACCGAGACATCATCTGTCTGCACCCCACACCATGCCTTTGGGAAACAGCCTGTCAAAGAGCCTGGAGAGGAGCGTTCTCCCCTGCACACTAGAAGAAACACCATCACAAGCAGAGGCAGCTTGGCCAGCTTCTGCAGTCAGCCTCGCTCCAGCCAAAGCTAATGGTAATGTGGGAAAGGCAGGGCAGCGAGGAGAGGGCAGAGTCTTTTCAGCATGTCCATCCTGCTCATTGCCCCAGTCTGCAGCTTCTCTGAGTGCTCCTGAAAGCTGAGTTATGTGCAGTCCCCCCAGGCAGAAGACACAGCACAGAGCAGAGGTTGAGGCTCTTTCCAAGCCCCACATCTCTTTCTATGCTACTGGGGTAGCCATGAGTGGGAAGCCATAGGCCAGCGTTGAATGTGTGGGTAGGGGAAGACAGCCCTTGCCTTTTTCTTTCCAGCTTTCCCCTTTTTGTTGAACCCCTAAGCCCCAAGCTACCGGTCCTCAGGCCAGCATTCATCAGTTGCCAACACAGCCATGAAGAGGATGTAGGTTTTTGTTCTGGTTCTTTCTCTTATCTAAACCACTTTCTTCATCCCTCGCCTCTCCCTTCCCATGTGCTTATATCAGGCATCCTTCAGATCTGCTGCTTCATGGTATTCCTGGGTGGAGAGGAATCTTTGCTCCTGAACTCTGCCCCTCCCTGTCCCAAAGACCATCTTGTTCCCCCTGCTTAGATGTGACAAACTGTCTCATCGATCCTGTAAGCCCTCCCCTCCTGCCCCAGCCTGTCTCTGCTTGTAAGTGCTTCAGGGTGGGCACCGTTTTTCTCTCTGTCCAGCACCAAGAACAAGCTGGCATTGGCTCACAACTGTGCCTGCTGGATTCTCTGCCAGTGCAAATGCTGGATATTTCATGGCATAGCCTTTACCTGATACACCCTGGCCAAAGGCACCAGCTGCAGATTCACTCTGTGCCTCACTTCTGGGGGTGGGATGGGGAAAGCGGCGCTTCAGAATAGCAGCATCTCTCCCCGTCCAATTGCCCTGTTTAGTTGCACTTCTTTTTCCTACGTTGCTAAAATCAACACTGTCTTCTTCTCAAGCAGCGGCAGAAGGGTCAGGGCCAGCAAATCCATGTACAAAGCACTCGGTTTAATTTGTTCTCGAAGTTTGCTATGAACCAGATGCAGCTCCCAGCAAAACCAAGGGAGGCTTGACTGCGGCACAGTCAGATGTAACATCTGAAGAGGTTCCTTAGCCTAGCAAAATCCTGGAAGGCAATTTAAACATGAGAGATAGGCAAGGAGCCCATTCCCTGGGTCTGTAATTAATCACATACTGTTCAAACAGGGAGAGAGTTGAGTTCCCAGCTTTCTTGGAGTCCGAGCTGGATCAAATCGGGAGTGACAAAAAATCTCAGGCTATCAAGGAACAGCCCTAAAGAGGCAAAGCCAGCTGAGCAACAGCAGCTCAGCCCTGAACTCCTTTAACCTCCCAGGTAATTGGGCAGAAAGTCTAGAGGAAAAATTCCTGCATCAGCTGTCGAGAACAGACACACTTATTTCTATATTTGTGATGCTGCTCTTCTTCCTGGCCATGCTTATGTCTATGGTGACACTCGCATCCTCTTCAGTGGAGCCATACACCGAGCAGTATTTGGGACAGAAGAAAGTCCCAGTTAGTATGAGATCCCACCTCTGGCACCAGCTGCTAGAAGGTGCCTTGAGGAAGACCATAAGGATGGTCCATGCCTCTCTGTGCCCATGCAGTTACCAAATGGAGCAGTCACCCACCCACCTTTACCTTTGCATCCACCCCAGAAGTGTGCTCAGGTGTGTAGAGCTCTGGTGGCCTGTGGGGCAAAAGGGCAAATGAGCTGTCTTGTAGACTTTTTCAGGGATTGAAGAAAAAAGAAATTAAATAAATTAATGAAAAGAGCTGCTGATCCCACCCTGGGCTGTCTGAAGAACCTGCATTGTAAGCAAAGGCAGAGAAAGCATCAAAATTAAGAGGCCAAATCTGCTGTAAGAACTTGAGTATGACTGTCAGACAAAAAGACATTGACTTATCTGGAGTGTTATTTAAAAAAAAAAAAAAAAAGAGGAGGAGGTTCAGGGCCAACCAACCTGACCTCACCTCTTCCAGTGAGAACTGTGACTCACAGGCTGGCATCCTCTGTGGCACTGGTGGGCTACAACTGTCCTGATTGCAAAAATATCCGGAGCTGCAGGTCCAGGCAACATCCCCTTTCCCACTATAGCTGGGCAGCTCCCAAACAGCACTTTCTATGCACAGCTGAAATTCCCATGCTCTCCTCCAAGGCCTTGCTTAGTGGCTTCTTTCCTTTCAATCTCATTTCTTCTTGTTCCTATTTCTCACCTTTTGGCTTCTGTCTAATAAACTGCTCATCTTTTGAAGGCTGCATCTTTAGCAAGAGGCCTGGGGAGAGAGCTTAAGGCTGCAATGTGGGGAAGAGTTGGGTAAATCCCACAGTGGCTTAGAAATCTGTTTTTCTTCAGCAGCAGAGCTGTTAAGAGGAGTTGGCACCAGAGACAGAAACATTGTCTAGCGTTGCTATTCTTCCCTCTCCCCTTCAAGTCTTTAGCAACAACTGCAGTTTCCCACCTATTTCAACTAAATTCTCTTTTCCCCTAAAGAAATTATAGTCATTAGCATTTTTTTTGCACTGTCAAATAGGGGTTTCCTTATAAAAATTCTTCACAGCTAAGGGGAAAGTAAAGAAAGGATATTGTTAACATGAAAGCCTCACTTAATACTTTACCTTTCAAATACTGTAACTGCTTTTTTTCCCCTCCTTCTCCTTTTTCTGAATCTTCAGTATACAGTTTAAACATCATTAACAGCTTTGGTTGCTATGGTGTTGGGCAGGCAGAGGTCTCTGTACTTGAAAACTTGAACTACACTTAATGTTGTACAACAGCGGGGTCATGCCAACACCTTTGACCCCATTTTTCCCAGTAAAATATAAAGACCACATCTCCATCCTTTTAGTTCTTGGGAGAGATTTTTTTTGCTTTGGAGAGAAAAGGGAGCATGAGATAGAGAAAGGGAGAGAGAGATATAAAAAAAGAAAAAGAGAAAGGAAAAAAAATATTTAATAGACCCAATGGAACCTTTCCAAAAACTTTAACTGTTACATCAGAAAATCATGAAAGAGAATAAAAAAAGACAGTCCCCTGAAAAGTTTCACGTGAGGTTGTTTCTCATTTTCCCAAGCAGCCAAACATTTTAATATACTAGGAAAATGAGACTGTAAAACCACAACATCTGACAGCAAGCCCCAGGGGCAGGAACCATTCCTGAAACTAATTTTAACTCAGGTTTTAACGTTGATCAGATTTCATGTGGTGAATGTCCCCTTAAGCTGTCTCTCTGTTCTTAGAGAAAACCTGGTTTCTTTTGTCGACTCCAAGAAGCTATTTTCTTTCCAGCGCATTGTCGTCACAGGCATAACAGGACATTTCTGTCATTCGTTTCTCTACAGCCCAAGAGATGCCCTGCCCCAGACATCTCCTCATCTGTTCTCGGTTTCCTTATGAGACAAGACGTTTTCCACAGAAGTGGCACTTAACCACTGCAGCAACGAAGCCCAGTCTTAAACCAGTCCCCGTGCAGCCACTCAAGGACTCAACCCATTAACATCTGATCTTCAGCCATGCAAAAGTCACCAGGTCAATTCAGACCAGCTGAGGCCCGGATCCAAAGCAGGCTTCCAGTTTCTCTGCTTTGCTTTTCCCCAGGGAAGTGAAGCTGCTGAACCACTTTCTTCTCCTTCTCTGGGCACATGAACCGCATTTTGCTTTGGCTGTCACCAGGACATCTACAGATAGGACTGGCTTTTTAACTCAAAGTCTCGATTAACAACAGCTGAAAGTTTGAATGGGGAAAAAAAGAAGATATCCGGGTAGTGTAGATTTCCCTTGAAGACTCTCATTTCTTCTCATGGTAGCATTTTTCATCTTCTGGTTGAATTCAAACCAAAGCATTTGCCCTGTGGGGCAGGACTTCTTTATGCTGCATCTGTCTTCCAATACTTGGGTGTCTCTGTTTTGAGCCGCATGGTTCCTAGGTGCACGTAGCTGTGTGAGCCAAGTGCTTTGCACGACTCAAGGAATGGTCATTGGCATCAGCTGGCCAGTTCAAAGGCATGTTGTGCAAGAGAAGAAAGCAAGGCTCTCTGCTGCTTCACAAAGCTGGTTAAATGCCAGTAAGAACCACCAGGCTGGAAAACAGATCTACAGGCTCCTGCTTTCTGCTTCTCCAGAAACTAAAGTGCTCATTCATTTCTAGATCCCCCTTTGCAGAGGTGAAGGGTCTTTCTGATGCCTTTCCTTTAAACCTCGTGTGTGCTGTGTAGGAGATGCTGGTGCTTGGGGGGGTTGGAGGAGGCAACAAGGTGGCCAGTTTTCAAAATGATAGAGGCACAATGATAGTTGCCCTTGGCTCTTCCAGCCCACCAGCAGCAGGCTTAGTCACATCAGCAGCATCAAAGCTGAGAAGCTCTTCAGAGAAAGGGCATTTGTCCTTTCATCTGGAGATTACAGGAATCTTTCACAGAGCCCAGCAGTGTGTTTTGAAACGCTTTTGAAAGAGAAATACCTGTTTGTGGCACCACCTGCCATTTAAAACAGCCTCTTTGCTTTCCAGCTTTCCCTGCAACGCTCTCCCCCAGCCATTTAACCGTGGTTAGGTTAAGGACAAAATGGTGCCAAAGTTCATTCCCCAGCAAGCAGAATCACCCAGCTTCTGTGCCAGGCTCTGTCCTGAGCAAAGGACTCTCCACAAACATGCGAGAAAGCTTGTAACCTATTTGGGCCGGCTCCTTCCCCCTGTTGCACTCAGCAGGGACAGCAGGAAGGCAGAAAGCTGCTCTTAGCATCTGGAGGAAAGAAATGCAGAGATAAAAAGCTCTTTGCCTTGC
Source organism: Haliaeetus leucocephalus (assembly GCF_000737465.1). Lineage (NCBI taxonomy): Eukaryota > Metazoa > Chordata > Aves > Accipitriformes > Accipitridae > Haliaeetus > Haliaeetus leucocephalus. The sequence continues at coordinate 3,081,323 of NW_010972537.1, forward strand.
TGTTTCCATTCCTTCATGACTTAATTTTTTTTGGTCAGGGCACAGAGAAGATTATAAAGCTGTAACCTCTAATCCGCTCCTGAGCGCTCCTTCTCCATCTCTTCCTTTCTCCTCTCTTTCAGCCCGTTCTAATCCTTTATGTCTCCTCTCTCACAGGTAGGAGTTGGAGTCTAATCTCAGACGACAGGTTGGTAATTAGAGCAAGAGATTATCCTGACCCCATATCAAGAAGGTAAAAAGAGAGGAATAATGCAGGGCAATCCAAGATCAAGCCTTCAATGTTCAGTGCAGAAACCATCCTCATCTCGGTCTGTCTCCTCCTGGCTCCCCCACCCCACACCCCCTCCTTTGTCCCAGCAGAGGGGGGAGAATCCCTGATTCTTTGTACTTCCTACCCATCTCCCCTCTGCTGAGCAAGCACTACGCTTTTCCAGCACTCATTCAGCACAGAAACGGTCACATTTTCCATTTCTATCACCTTGCCTAAGCAGAGATTCAGCCAAGGGTCTGCGGCTGGGAAGAGTGGGTGGTGGGGAAAGCTCAGCAGTTATGGAGGAAGAGGACCTGCTCAGAGAGGCTGGAGCCACGACATGCTCTCAGCCATCCTCAATTGGGCACTGCTTACCCATACCCAGGGCCTTTCTACTCCAGATGAATCCATCTCTACCCAGGTGCCCAGCAGTCACTACCCAGTCCTTGATCTGCTCAGGAAGGGATGCTGCTCCCATCCCTTGCCCATATCCCAGCACAGATGGGAAGCCCATCCATGTGCCCAGCCCACGTTATCCATCTTTGGGACAGATCTTGTCTCTTGTCCTCTGTCACTGGTATTCAGCAAGGACCAAAAAAGCCATCACACAGCCCCAAGACCACCACAGAAAAGGGGAAATTGGGAGCACCAAGCTGCTTCAGTGTCCCACCCCCTACACACACAAGGTGAAGGGATGTCACCAGGACCCGCTGTAGCTGAGGCTCAGGCATCACCAGCCAACAGCCTGCAGGCACCAGGAGGTCTCAGGATAAAGATGGCAGTGGAGTGATCGAAACCTGCTGGGGAAAGAGCGAAAGAAGGTCAGGTGGCAGTTTTTACACCAGCACACAGCTGGAGAATGGAAGACCTCTCCCTCATGTCCCGTCCCATCCCACATCAGGCGCCCGCCCTGCACTACAGAGCTCCAGGACCGGCTGTTCACCTCAAGATGTCTTTTCTCAGCAAAGCTAAGCAGCCAAGCCTCCCTCCGACATCTGAATGCAGCTCTGGCCTATGTAGCCCAAGCCCATGTCTCACCCTGATCGCAAATAGGGAGATGGGCACGCACCAGCCCCTGCTCCGTGGTTCTGTTGATGCTCTTTTCATCACCTGGCTGCTTCCCACCCCTGCTATCTCCAGCCAGGAGCTTCCTACCCGTGCTCTGCAAATAACAACTTTAGGTTTGTTCACTCAAAGCAGAGAAGGTAAATCAAAGAACACTTTTGTTTGCAGTCAGCCTGAAGTGAAGCTTTTTCTTTTTTCCCTTCAGTTTTCTCAGCAAAACAAAAAATGAAAAAACAAGCAGAATTTCCTTTGCTGTGTTTAAAAGAAACATTTCTGTTCCTGTCCCAGAGGTAAAAGGTTAGCTTGTTCAGTCTCAAAATGTGAAATAAACGACAATACTTTTGGCTCAGGAATTGTCCAAATAAAATATTTCGATACTCCTTTTCTTCCCACTCGTCCAAAAAGGTTTGCAAAGTTTGTAAGCCTTCACAAACAGCTTAATGCTCAGCTTAATGCCCTCACCCAACAAGCCTTGTGACTGCAAGTTCTCTGTCCCTCACGCCAGACCTCCTGCCCCCCATTTGGCTGCCTCCCCCTCCCAGCCTACTGTCTGGGGGCTCACACCACAGCAGCACCCAGACCGCTCATGGCCCGTACCTTGAGGGATCCTCTCGGGGCGAGAAGGGACCGCTGAGTTCAATTACATTGAGCTTGTTCTCAAAGACACCGTAGCTGAGGGTGACCTGCAAAGAGGGGTGGTGGGAAAGGAGCAGGGAGGATGACGTGAGTTGAGGAGCAAGGAACTTGCTTTGGGTGACAGAAGCTCCCATTCTGGTTCCTCCTCTGCTGGCTTGGCCTCTGCCTTCCACATCTCTCCTGTCTTCCTTCCCATAATGGTCCACTGTGCTGGTCCTTTGCCTCTCCAAGCCCCCTACACCCCTTGTTATCTCTCCACACAAGGCAGACACGGTGCCATGTCAAAGCCCCTTCCCCAATCAATCACCATTTCTGCTTTTCCTTGTGCCACATTCCCCCATAGATGCCCTTAATCCTCCCATTTCTCCCCATACATGTGCTCCCCACCACTGACCCCAGGGGCACTGTGACTGGCATCTGTGCTGCGGGCAACATCTGCTCCTTATTTCAAAGAAGCATTTGTCAGGAAAGCCTCCCCAAAAGAGCAGACAATTGATTCAGTCCACGTCAGTGCCAGCAATGGAACAACGTGCCTGTAAGCTCCCCTCCACTTCTCCTCCCTCGTGCTCCATTTGCCCTCCTCACCTGCTGCGTGAGCCGAGAGGGAGGGATGAGCTGCAGGTTCTCCAGGTGGGAGTGGAAGAGCGCGTTGGGCAGCAGCTGCCCGCCAACTTTGCATTCAATGATGTAACCCACGGTGCAGTCATCTGGCAGGCGAATGAGCTCTGAAGTGCTCAGAAAGTTCCTGCCACTGGAAGACAGTCAGGTCGCGTGGGTTAGGAAAAGGGTAGGGGGGATATAGGCATCCACTTGGGTGGGAGGTAAATGGACTTAACTGTAAACCAGAGTAAATCCTGGAACTAGGCAAGAAATCCCTGAGTTCCACCTGCAAAGATTTGGGAATGCAGTTGCTCTTCGACCGCTCCCAGCCATGCTGTCCCACCAATTGTCAGGTGCTGTCCCTGACATGTATCCAGCTCCTCAGTGAGCTGATGCAGAGAGCCGGCAGACTTTGCCAAGTCACTTTTCCACCTGCTTGGTGAGCTGCACTGAATCCTTGAGGGGTCAAACCAGCACAAGAGAAACAGTGGGACCACATGGCCAGTACCAAGAGGAAGAAGAAACAGGACAGTCCGGTGCAGCTTGAATAAGCCATCCATGGCTCCACTCTAACATAACACTGCACGCTTGGCCATCCTTTGATGACAGGCTAAACTCCGTTTTAAGGCTCCTGTAGCTAGAAGCAGCCACACAACATGAAGCACTGTCTACTATAACACCCCTCAGCAAGTTCAAATGTGTTTTAAGCATTTTAATGCAGTAGTAGCAGACTTTACACCAGGTTAGGCGTTATCTAGCCACACCACTTTCATTTTACCCTAGATCATAGATGATCCTCCTGTCTGCATCTACCATAAAATATATATCATGGGCTTCAGCTAAACCAGCCACATGGTGTGGATCAGATCTGTCTTTCTGGGTATGCACAGATCTTGTTAAGGCTGGCACAGCCATTGCCTTTCAGTATATGTGCATATAGCCTGCGATATAACCTAGGGCATCATGGAAAACATCATCTTGTTGTAGGCTGGGCTAACATAAGACCCTGGGACCTACTTCTGTTCTCCATGCACCAAGCTGAGGAAATGACAGTGGCCACTGTAATGAAGCTGAAGAGGGTTTGGCATGGGGGAATGGGAAATTAACTCAAGAGGGATGTACAGGAGGTTGAAAAGAGATAGATTAAGGGGAGAGGAGATAGGCAGACAGGGAAAGCACTTAGGAAAAAAGTCAGAGGAAGCTGAAAGGGATGGGAAGGAGCATGGGGGAATAACCAAGAGCTGAAAGGAGTTGGGGAGAGGGGAATTTGTCATCCTATGACCACGTTTGCTGACATGCCTGCTCTTGCCTCTTTTCAATCAGATGGCAGACCCACCCACTACATCCTTCCTCCAGTCCCACATGCTTGTAGATGTGTAGCATGTGGGACTCTGCACCCTTGCAAACATCCTTGTAAACACCACATACACAAATCCAGATCTCACACAGCCAGGAATTAATGCGCAGCCGTGTTCCTCGTCCCCGAAGGCTCCCATACTCACCAGCTGCACAGCTCACCTGGCCCACGGCACCATCTTGCTTGCCAGCTTGCGGCTGATGCAGAACCCAGCCCCTCCTGTGGCAAACCAGAAGCGCACAGATTTCTGGAGAGAAACAGCAGAGAAAATCAATGGCAGAGGCTCAAACAATACCATACTCCCCGAGATGGGAATGCTGGAGACCCAGCTTTGATGCCAGAATAAACACAGCCCTCTTGTTGCCCCAGATCCCTGCCTGCTGCCCAGAAGAAGGACTTGCCAGCAGTACAGCATGGATTTTGACCTCCTTATATTTGGAGCAGCCAAGTTCCTGCTGGCAGCAGCAGGTGGGCTGCCCAAGGCAGGCTTATGTCCTGGCAGACTGGTACCCAAAGGTGCAGCAGCAACGTGGGACTCTTCCCCTAGGTAAATTGGATTGAGTCAACACCTACAACCATGTTCAGACAAGACTGGTGAGTTTTCAGCTGTTGCCTGTTGCTCTTGGGACCTATCTCTCCCTGAGGTACATCTACAACCAATGAGCTAGAGCACTGAAAACACCCATTGGCCCCCACACCACCACCATGGGCTGTACCGTCTGGTTGTTTGGCAGCATTTCGGAGGCCCGGATGGGTCGGTTCAGGCTGGGTTTCCCCAGGTAAACGTCCCACGTCGCAGAGTAGGAGGACAAGAGCTTCAGGAGAGCCCAAGGGTTCAGGTAGTTGTCGTCATCCAAATGGCAAAACCAGCTGAGGGGAGATGGGAAAAAAAACACAAGAGGTTTGGGGTAAGAAGCGTAGTTCTTGCTCTCAGGGGTCCCCCCACGGCAGCCCTGCCTCACCTCCGGCCGCTGGCCAAGAAGGCATCGAACTCGGCGCCCATCTTGCAGGAGAGGGCCAGGTGGCTGTGCTCCGCAGAGCAGTTGGTGAAGATCGCATGGTCACCTGCCAGGAGAGAAAAAGCTGTGGCTCGGGGCCAGCCCACCTCACACGGTCACGGGGAGGACCTCTGGGCAGGAGTGAAGGGGTTTCATTCACAGCCAACCGCCTCACGACCTCCCAAACATGCATCTGAGCCTGCGGCGAAGTGGGCTCCATCCTGCCCCGTACCAGGAGATAAAACCTGGAGAAAGCCAAGCATCTTGGCCAAGATTAGGACACCTGCCAACCACAATTCCACCCTGCCCACTGCCAGCCAGGGTGCGGGGGCTGAAGGGCTCTCTCATGGGCTGCTTCCACCCATGGATGCTTTAAGGCAGACAGCACCCTGCCTCCGGTTGCCTGCACGCCTTGGGGTAAGCCAACTAAACCAAATCACCACTGCTGCGGCTTGGGGTCCTCCCATGGGACATGGTGAGAGGTGTCCTTCAAGAGGCAGCGCTGGTGTAGGAGAGCCAGACTTCACACTGGACACCCTCCCAAGGCCGTAGCAGTTCAGAGGCTGAAGGTGGGGGGAGATGGTGTTATAGGTCAGGTCATTACCCATTCTCCTTTTCAGGGCGTCATCTTCTTCATCAGTGAAGACGTAGGTCTGGGGAAATGAGGAAAGGAGGTTACTTTCAGGGCTGGAGCTGGTGCTGGTCCTGGTCACCCACCCCTTCTTCCCTGCAGCTGGACACGCTCGCCATGGTCACCCCACTCCAACCGCTGCTGCCATGCTCCCCTCCCAGGCAGCACTTGAGCAGATGGATGACCATGTTCCCCCCTCCTGCATGGCACAATCGTCAGAGTTTGTGTGGCTTTATTTCCCCCACCACCACCACCACCTTGGGAACAGAGAGCAGGGGACCCACGACACCAAGCGAGGGGGTGAGGGAGCCCTGGCTTAAGTGTCAGTGGTAGAAAAATGAAAGCACCGTGGTTGAATGATGCTCGGGTTAAAAGGAGAACATCTGTTTGTGTGTTAAGTGTGCACAGCCCCCTGCTGCTTCCCGCCTCCTCCTCCTCCTCTTCCTCCACCCCCAGGCCTCTCTAATCTCCCTTTCTGCCATTATGTGGCACATCTCCCCCCTCTTCAGGGCGAGGCGGGGATCAGGGCTAGTGGAGAAAAGCTTTCCTCAGGCAGAAAATGAGCTTTCATGAAATCAAAAAGGAGTCGTGAGCCATAAACAGTGTCTCCACCAGCTGCCCACAGGCTGGTTAAATGCAGCACCTGGGCAGGGACAAAGGGGACAAGGCAGGCAGACAACAGCTCCAGGAGCTGTCATTGCTCCCAAAGGCTCTGAGGAGGAGACACAAGTCTCTACATCTCCCCACACCCACCCAGCAACTGGGAGATATGCCCCCATCAGGAGGACGTGGCAAGAGAAATGTTCTGCACCTGAAAAGGCGGCAGTGAAGGACCCTCAGAGACCACCTGGCCCGAGCAGACACAGCAGGATGGTTTCGTGATCTCAGACGTACGTGCTACAGTGACTTGGCAAATTACCCTCCAACAGCTGAGCTGCAGCAACGGGCCATGCACACATTCCTACCCCACCCCACTGGTAAAGTCTCTTAGTTAAAACCACTTTCAAGGTCATCATGGGACAAGAAGCAATTAGCTAAGTCTCAGGTAAAGGAGTCGCTCTGGGTCAGGGGACCATATCACAACCTTCAGGCAAGGCAGGGATTGTCAGCGGCATGGGATTTCCCTTACCAGCGTTTCAGAGTCAGAAATTTCCACTATGACAAATAATTCATCTTAAGAAAAGAAATTCTGAAACCCTTGAAACTTTCTGACATTTTCAAAACAAACAGAAATGTTGTTGCTGGAAATGACTTGCTTACAGATATAAAACTGACTAGAAGTCATGTGTCTAATAAACATCATATCTGATTGACTTAGAATAAGAATCTGCATCTTTCCCCAGATTTTCTACTTGTGAAAATATTCCAAGGTTCCCACTTTCCTCTTGATGCAAGGCAGGAAATGGGTTTTTTTGCAGACACCCAACATGTTTCTGTGGGAACCCAAAGATGAAGGAACATTGTCACCATGGGGAACACCAGACTGTCCAAAATAACTGCAAAAAGGAGGGTATGAGTGTGGGCACTAGGCAAATCTGATTTCTCTGGCTCTCCCAAACTCTGACCTCCGTGGCATACCTGGCTACAGTACTCCAGAGATGCTGGACTATGTGTCCTGGCTCTGTCCTGAAGGAAATCACAATAGCACAGGCAGCTGCCTGCATCCTCGTCTCTCCATCCCTCACGCCCCTGAGAGTGGGCAACCTGGAACAGCATCCCAGTGACCATCACCACGTGTCCCTCAGCAAAGCTGCACACGATGGCTGGGATGGGAGAGAGAGACAAGAGCCCTGGCTAAAAATCTGCCTGGGGACCATTTGGCCTAGTTACGCAGGTCTTTCTCAGGGAGACACCAGCTGCTGTTGTCCATACTAACGGAGTCCAGAAGAGATTCCGAAGGTCTCTCTGGCCACGCCAGACCTAATATCCCTGCTGCAGACATGCGAGCAGAGGAACTCCTGGTGTCACTTGTGTCCCTGCAGGCAAATGGGGTAGACAGAAGCAGCCTCCCCATCATATCCATCCTCCTGTTCTCCACCAGACCATCTATGGGGTCATGCAGGATCTCCTATCATGGTGCCTCAGCGCACTGAGATTGGGCCAGGATGGCTGTCGATGGCACTGCAGGGCAGCCGACCCGGGCGTCAGGAGGGATGCAGCACGGAAAGTATCGCTCTGTTCTGGAACGGAGAAGATGCCTGGGTGGGAAAAGATGTCTGCTGGATGGCAGTGCAAGCAGTGATATGGAGCCACTGCTGTCAAACGGCTTTGCCTGGCAGCTCTTCATGAACGTACGAGCCCATGCAATGGATAAACACTAAACTTTGAGACCTCCTCACCCCAAATTGGGAAAGTAGTCTAGCAAGGAAAAACTAGGAAAAGGGAATAAAGATGTGGAATCTGACAATCCAGGGCCACGTTCATCTCCCAGGCTCCCAGGGTATCCCTTCTCTGGGAAGAAACCCCCTCCAAAATGCAAACACTTCAGCAGGGTTATTGTTGTGTCCTGTCCGGAGAAAGAATTCAAAATCTGTGGTGTGTTTGCAACACTGAAAATGTGAAAGCCAGTTCAGGATGGGACATTCAAAGGTTTCATTTCAATCAGTTAGATGTCTGGGTTTCTGAAAGGAGGGGAGGTGCTAGAATTAGTTTACATTACCAAAAAAAAGGCCATTTCAGACCAGAAACCTAGACTAATCTCCATCAAAACTATTGGGGCCAAGAACGTAAGCCACTCCAAGATGCTGCCCAGTCTAAACAATCATCAAAACCAACACTTCTGTTTAGACGAAAACCTTAACTGAGGAAAAGGCCTTTTGCTGAAGTGACTTCCCCATCAAGCTCAAATGGAAAGTTTGTCGTGGAGCAGTTCTCAAGAGGCAGAGCATGGTCCGGCGAAGAGTCCCCACCTCGCTCTTCCCCTTCCCCACCTCCCACCAGCTGCATATCTTCTCTTCTGTCTAAACAGCGCAGTTTCGGGGAGAATATCTCTCTCTCTTATTGACTACCCTGGCAGCGTCCAACATAGAGGAGTTTTAATTTGGCTCCCATACAGTCTGTCCTAGCCATAAAAACCACAGCTGTTCCTGCCTCCTGTTACAGTCACCTAAGCCTGACCTGTGAGGTCTGAGTTGCTTTCTCCGGGAGGACACCACGCAGGTAATCGGCTCTGAAACCAGGCTTGGCATCAGCAGCACAGTCAGCTGCTAAAATTTCCCTGCTGGCCACCTGCAGAGAAGGACCCACTGAAACAGTCCCCAGCCGTGAGTAAGGGTGAGCGAGACAGCAAGACGGTGGGTGAGCCCTAGGAGGAGACAATTGCTGTGAGACTGGCTCTTAAAGCCTATGGCTCTCCATAAAGGCTCAATAATAGGAGGTCTGGTGCCCTATCCCTGACCTCACAACAATTAAATGTCCTTTGCAAATTGAGAACTCGCTTTTTTTTTTTTTGCTAAGCGAGGTTTCTATATTGTCAATTTTTCAAAACTAACCCTTTCTCCTACCTCCAAAAAAACCCTTCAGCAGCAGTATATTTAAAAAAAAAAAAAAAAAAAGGCTTTTGACTTTCATGTACTTCTCCTTACCTCCCTCCCTGCCCCCGCTCCCCTGCCCTCAAAGCCATTTAGTACAAACAAAGAGAAGAAAAACATGGAAAACTGAGGAGTGGGGAGGAAAACACCGAGCTTGCAACAAAAATTGATAACAACGAAAAAACACTTTGTTTAAAAATGACTGACGCTCCCCCTCTACCCTTCCTTCCTATTCTCCTGCTCAGTCTGTGAAGCTTTCCTAGAGGCTGGCAGCAGCATGGAAAATTCAACACCTCTTCCCAGGGTTGGACATCGTTTGCCTGCCAAACAGAAAGGGTCGGATGAACCTGCGGAGCTAATAGCTAATTCCTGTCATCAGCGGAATGGCCAGGTGCCTGTTTGTCAAACGCCCGAGGAGGAAAATGTGAGCTGCTCCTTAAAAACCCACTCCAAAAGCCCCAATCACAATAGCTTCGTGCCAGTGCAGCCATGCGGTTGGGTTTCTTTTCTCCAAAGAGCTGCTGGGCTGAGGTCAGGTGGAGAGGAGGAGTGCATCTGGAGGAGGAAGCAGGGCATCTCAGATGCCGAGAGGGACACGCAGACAGGAGAAGCAGCGTGCTCAAAATAGGACACGGCTTCCTGTGACGACCGCAGCAGACCAGACAGTTGCAGCACCATGAAGTGGAAAACCACCCTTACCCAGAAAACCCTGCATTGCTTCAAGCGCTCTCCTACCCGATACCTCCGCCCCCGTCCCCCTTCTTTGCTGAGGCCTGAATTTGTCTTCTAGGTGCCCGTCACACACAGGCAGAGGCAAAAAAAACCCCACCACCCTTTGGGGGCAGCCCCAGGATTTCTTCTTTCTTGAGGAGCAGCTCTGCGAGGGAGGGAGAGAAGTACTGGGGCTCTGGGGAGTACTTCTGCCCACCAGTAAGCCAGTCTGCACAGCACCGCCAACGTGGTGCCCCACATCAGTTCCTCTAACAGGAAGGAAACTCTCCAAACTCTTGCTTTAGCAAAGGGTGGAAACATCAGACCCGCAGCTTAAAAAAACAAAAAATTTTTAAAATCAAGTATGCACCCACATCACTTCAAGGTCGTGCACGTGAGGGGATCTGCCCAAGAAAGCAAGGCACGGATTGTGCCGATGCGCTGGGGAGTTAACGGGGCTGCAAACACCCCTGCTGTACCCCAGGAGGTCCTCCAGCTCCTCCTGCCTCGCTGCACCACACCGTCCCAGGGCGAAGGGTGCCCAGGCGCACTGCGGGCATCCTGACGGAGGGCCGAGGGGAGCCACTCGGCTCGAAACCTAGCAAACCCGTGGCACTAGGAGGTAGAAAACCACCATTTCATACAGACCCAGGACGGTCTGTGCTCTCAGTCTGGTGCGGCCCAGGCAGTCTGCGACCCCTGGTGTTACTGGTTAAAAAAAAAAAAAAAAAGGAAATGAAATCCCTTGCACCTCAAGCTGAAAGAGTCAGGCTTAGATTAGGGGCAGGTGATGCCTGCTGAGAGCACTCGTCCTCCCAGCCTTCACGGGAAGAGCCCACACAAGCTCTTCATCCTCTCTGCCAGCCTTTCCCAGGAACCAGCTAGCGGTGAAAGATTTTGCTGGGTAGCATCCCCCTTTCAACATGAACAGAAGTGAGAATTAGGGAAAACGAGGCAAAGCACTGGGGGGGGATTGCAGTGCCCAGCCTCCCCTTCCTTTGGCCTTTATCCCCCCTCACCACCGACACCCCGTTACCAAACCCCCCTCTCTAGTCCGAACCCACACGCTCACCTGCTCTCTGGCCCGCGATATCCACGTGTCCAGGAGCAGCTCCATCCTGCTCTGGTGAAATCTCTTGGTTGTCTTCACGGCTATGAAAATGTCCCCGAGCGTCAGGCGTTCCTCAGTCCTGTATCCCTCCGGAGGACGGACTTGCAGGTCCTTCTGCTCCCTGCCACCACCTCCCTCTGGGCTCGCTTTGCTCCGTTGCTCTGGCTTCTCCGAAATCCCTTCCCTGAGCCCTGGGTACCGAGTCGTTTCCTGAGCCCCACGGTGCCGCACGGAGAAGAGAGTCACGCTGACAAGGAAGACCGCGGCTCCAGAGAGACCATGGATGAGCCGACGGCCCATGGCTCCCAAATCCTTCCCGCCGCAGCCAGTATCCTCTTGAACAAGGACAACCTCCGCCTGTACCTCCACGTGAAGCTGTCCGCTCTTCTCGAAGCCTCCGAAGGGGCAAAACCCGCCAAGAGCGAGGTCTGAATAGGATGTGGCCAAGGAATAGGGTGGGTGAAAGACCAGAAAGCCGATGAGACAGCAGCCCCAGAGGATCCTGGTGAAGCGGAGGGAATTTTCACACACTAAGAAAGCTCGATGACCCAGCGAGGCAGGGACACGTGATGGGAAAATACTCCGGGGCGGCTGGCAGGTGGCTGGCACAGCCTGCCAGGAGGAAAGCGAGCATCTCCGCTCCCGTCAGAGAGGCCGAGGGTCCCAGGCTGAGGGTCGAGGGGTTGGCAATGGAGATCAGAGCCATCCCTGGGGACTCTGGACCGACGGCATCAATTCCCCAGAAGACACCAGCCCACCGGTCCAAGCCAAGGGCTGCGGAGCGGAGGCGAGCGGCGGGCGCAGGGCTGCAGGGAAGGGACCGGGTGCCATGCGTGCGGCGGTGGGGGGGTTTCTCCACCTGCACCCTCCTCGCAGCTCGTTTTTGCTCCCTTCCAGCCCCGGTCCCCCCGACCCGGCCCCGGGTCCCGCCTCCGGGCATGGGGCGGAGCGCCAGCCCCGGGGGGAGAGGAAGAGGATGGAAGGGTGGAGGATGAAGAAGAGGCGGGGGGGGGGGGGGGAGCCCTGGCTCTGGCAATGGGTTTGTCTCACCGGGGCTGGGACACCTCCGAAGTGACAAACAGCTGATCCGGGAGGACAAACCTGTTGCTTGAGTGTTTTCCCGGCTCCTCTGTGACCGTCCGGGCGGATCTCTGCAGCCCTGCGCTTTTGCGGGAGGAGGGGAGGGTGGCACGGATGTGGGGCTCTGGTGAAGTTAAGGTGCCCGGTCCTATATCGAACCATGTTTCCCCAGGAATTCCCCCAGCCCTAGGCTTTTCCTGTGGGCTCTGCCTTGAATTGCTGCCCCTGCCTTCTAACCCCGTCTTGCCTCCCCAAAGTGGGACTGTGTGTCACCTGCTGCCCCCCCCCATATGCCCCAGAGTCTCAAACTAGGGTCTGACCCCCACTTCTGACACCCATCTCCCCAAACCAGGACCTGGACCCCCTCTACTCTTGAAAGTCCCTTTCCCTCTGCCTCCAGCCCTGTGAGCCCCTCCCCCC
>NW_010972537.1:3093721-3114858 GCF_000737465.1 Haliaeetus leucocephalus
CCCCCCCCCCCCCCCCCCCGACATCCCCACCGGGGATGCCCAAGGAGACCCTGCTGCCCAGATGGCTGCAGAGCCAGGGACACTCACAGGAACAGGTACACCACCAGCAGAGAGTGCGAGGGAGGGTCTGCCACCTCCCTTTCAATGTCCACGGCTCAGTGTCACCGCTGAGTTTACATCCCACCCAGGTCCTTGGCCCCTCCAGCAGGGCTGAGCTCAGCCACTTGTCCCCTGTGGCTCTCGTGCTGTCCGAGAAGATGCTTCCTTTTCCCCTTCCCCAGGCAAAAAAGAGGGGTGTCATCTCCCTCTATGGAGAACCCCAGAAAGTCCTGCAGGCACAGCAGCAAACTGGCACCTCCAGCTCCTTCCCCCCCCCCATAACCCCCACCGCTGGGCATGGCCACCTTCACCCTAGCCCTTTGGGTGCCAACAGGGCCAGTCTGGGGCTGTGGCACAGAACATGCTGAGTGTAGCTGAGCAAGTCCTGCACGGAGAAGGCTTCCCAGGGATAGGGATACCAGAGACCCTCAAAAAGTGTGAGAGCCCCTCCCAAGACAAAGACCACCGCAGATGGGAAATTTTGGGGTCAGCACCACAGATTGCTGCAAGCTGTTACTGGTTTAGCTGGCTATGTGGTGGATGACCATGAAGGTCCCCTTCACGCTACCTCTAGGCCACTTTACAGAGCAGCCGGGGGGTACAGAGAGGCGACCAGCCCAGGAGGGGGGTGATACCCACACCCCCACCCCAGTACAGCGAGCATGGGGACAGCAGGATGGTAGTGCTCTACATACGCTGCCGAAATCAGAGCGTCTCCTCAGGGAGCTGCAAGCTGTGGGCATCCAATCTCAGCATACCAAAAAAAAAAAAAAAAAATAAAGATAAGAAGTAATAAGATGGGGACCTGGGAGAAATGGGAGGGGGCGGACATGGTGCCATGTGGCAAAGGGCCCCCCCCATGCACATAGCAGATCATGGGACCTTAGAAAAGGGGGTCAGGGCAGGGAGCAGGGTCTCCCTGTTCCACACTCCCACCGTGTGTCCGCACACAAGACATTTTCCAGGCACACAGGGAAGACTTCCCTGTGTGAGAGGCTGAAGGAGTTAATGTCTCAACCATTGTGGTGGGGCAAGTTCTGCTTAACGACTGACTCTGCATAACAAGGAACTCTGCCCAGCAAGGAACCCCAGGAGAAAAGCAGCCCATCAGTGCCCATCAGCAACAGGAGGTGGGGGGGAACGTGCAGGAGGGGGCACAGCTCCCTGCTCCCATGTGCTGAGCAGGGCAACTCACCATGCATGGCCAAAGACCTCGTCTTGCAGGGAAGGAGAAGTTACTCCCCAAACAACCCCCCAGGCCCACAGCCCAAAGGCTACCTCATTAGCCTAATGAGTTTGAGTGCCCGCCCACAGGAGGGGCAAGGATGTTGAAAGGACACAAACTGAAGCCCCATGTGCCCAAGCCCACCGGGACTGACTGGATGGACCAAAGCTGGACCCAGGACCAGTGAAATCTTCCTCTTCCCTTTCCCATAATCCCTATACCTCATCCCTTTAGACATAAACTGTTGACCAAGTCTGGGACTAGGAGCGGACCCAGCCACCCCTCAGCTCCTCTCTGAGAAGGAGTCTAGAAAGCGAGGGGGTCTGCTCTGAACCTCCTGACCCAGCGGGAGGGCTCTCCTTATTGTCTTCCCTGAACTGATTCCCAAATAAGCAAGGCCTGTAGTATATGTTTGGTGATGTATGGTTAGCACATGTGATGGTTTACTGATGTGGTTTCATGCCAATTCTTGTTGTGAGCAAATAAAAATTGAGTTTTGTGAGTTAAAGGAACCCTGGTGTCGTTTCAACCTTAATCCTGACCTGGGAATTGGCAAACCTGAGTCATCGTCCTGAGAAACTGGGACGTGACACAGGGCTAAAACCATGTGCCCAGTTTCCCCAGGCCTCGCGCACACACTTTCACTCCAGCCCTGTCTCTGGCTACAACTTTTTTCTTTTGTAAGGAAAAAACCACTGAATCCACTTGTCCCTCCTCCCATGTATTTCTCTGAGTCTCCAAGACTCCTAGCCTTCCCCTGAAGCAAGAACATCTCCAGAGCATCTCCCATATCCCTTTGGAGGGTCCCTGCAGGTTTTATTTTTAGATCCCTTTGAATAGCAGTGCTTTCTTACACTGATGTGGGGCAGGGGGGGAGTTGTTCACCTTCAGACCTTACATTGCTGCAGGGATGTGAAGCTGGTATGACTGATTCACTGCCTCTGCGCTAAATACTGGGATTGTTCCCACGGCTAGCCACTTCTCCTGAACCAGAAATTAACCTCTCCGAGTGCATCAGCTGCACGCCAGCAGCCCCAGGCAGCTGTAAAGGCAGCTTCCATGGCTCCCAGGCACCCTGCAGCACCTCCCAGCCCTGGCCTAGGAGATGATCTGGGAGGGAAAGGGAGACACAGGCAGAGGATCCTTAGGGATGTCCCCAAAAAACATACAAACATGATTCAAAGCTACCTCGTACAGGGCACAGTGCTGGGAAGCGGAACAGGTCAGACCCAACCACATACAAACCAGAACGTGCCCAATGCTAGAGGTGAGCACAGCCTGCTTCTTGCGCTGTGAGACACCTCTTTCTTCTGGGGTGCCAGGGATGGGGGGGGCCATTCTGTGCCCAATCCTGCCCTGGGATGGGGCTCACCGACCCATCACCGGGGGGGGTGTGGGACAGAGACCCCCATGCTGCTGCAGCTCTGCTGGGGCAGGGGGGGCAGCGAGGAAAGGGCCAGTGACTTCCCAGGGTGACACACACTCTGCCTTGCCCATCCCCTCCCTGGAGGGAGAAATCTTGCTCTGGGTGACTCGTTACAGAGGTTTGCACAAGGCTGTTATAGCTGGTAATTGGTGCCCAGGGCTGCTAATTGCATTCTGCCTGTTACCTAACCCGTGACTCATTCCTCCAAGCAGGCAGCCAACCCCCCCAGAGGTAAAAAGGTGGGCTGGGGTGTGCAGGGCAGCAGGTGGATCATTTATGTTTTGCCTTGGAGCCCTCTGCCCCGCTTCTCACCCGTGTCCAGAACGAGTTGAAGCTGGATTTTGAAAGCCTCAGGGGGAGACAAGATGGATAAAGAGAGGGTCTGGAAGAAGCCCACGAGCAGGCAAGGCAGCGCTGCCTGCTGCTTGGAGAGCTGGGCAGTGCCAACCTGCCTCCCAGCAACCTTCTTTTGCCTTCCCTTCCCTCCGGCTGACAACACTGATGGCCCAGGGAGGTGCTGGGGGACATCCATTTATTTGGAGGGGGCTTGCTCTTACCTACCCTCAGTTTAGGCCATAGGGCTGGAGGGGGGGGGTTGCCAGTGCCAACCGGCAGGAGGAGTTGTGAAGCCCTGAATCAGAGTGCTTCGCGCAGTGTTTTCCCTGGGTACTCAAGCGCTATTTTTTTCCCTGCAAAGATGCAAACTCTAATCTCCAAATCCATGCCAGGGTGGCTGGGAGCTTGCCTTGGGACTTGTCTTCTCATCAGCTCAACAAGAGTCCCAGTTTGTTTGCCTGCAGGGCAAGCACCCTCCCCGGGGCTGGCTGTGCCAGGATGCTCGGGCTGCATCCCCTGGAGTGGATGTCATTTGGGAGCTTTCATCTGGAGCCGTGTGTTACACCAGTTCCCCCCTTCCCTGGGAGGAGAGCTGCATTGCTCCAGGGCAGAGCTGGGACTTTGCTCTACATTTTCCTGATGGCAGGTTAAAATCTTTTCTTTCCTCCCCCTTCACTCTCGTCCTCATAAAAGACACAGGCAACTGGTTTAGAGCCTGAAATAACACCTCACAGGGGACCCGTGAAGATCAGCAAGTTAATCTTTGCTCAGAGCTTCAAAAGTGCATGGCACTAGCAGTGCCCTAATCACAGGGGCAAGGAGGACACAGAGAGGACTTGACTCTGGTGCTTGTTGCCCATCTTCTCCCACTGACCCCAGGATCGGTGGGCTCAGCCCTCTGCCTCGCCTCATGCCCCACGGAGCCTCCCAGAGCCACAGACTCCATTTTCCACTTGCACGCCCCAGGAAAGACCATCTACCACCACAATCACCGCCTCTCCGTGGCGTGGGTGTCCTGGCACCCCTCTCCTATAGCAGGGCTGATAACGGCGATTGATTAGGAGTCAGGATGGTGCTAGGGCAGGTGAGCACGGCTGCTGCTACCCAAACCCTCCGTCTTCCCTCTGCCAGAGTCTGAACACACACTCGGCCCCATGTCAGGGTGAGAACACCCCCAGTGGAGGGGCACAGCCCCCAGCCTCCTGGCAGCGTGGCTGGGCTCAGTCTTGCTGTTGTCCCCAAGGAGGATGAGGTAGCTGACTCGTCACTTCACGATAACCAGGGCATAGAGGGATGTGAAGCTCTAGGGACCTCAGCCAGACACATCAAGTGAGCTTTTCCCTGGCTTTTCTAAAGCAACCTGGCCAACATCAGCTCTGGGGAGAGGCAAGGGACTGAAAAACTGGAGGCAAGTAAAAACAGGAGGGGGCTTGGTCTGCAGCACGCTCAGCCTGTCCTCCCCCCACACCTCTTGCTGCCCTACAACAGCAAAAGCAGTGCTCCCTCCTTCCCCTGGAGGGTTGGGCAGTTGGGTCTCAGCTAAAGGAGGAGAAAAATACCGCATCATGCATCACCTAAACCTTCCCAGTAACACACAAGCCCACAGCCTGCCACCCATTCCCTTTACGAATGGTATTTAATTCTCCTTTATATGCAGTTTGCCAATAAAAGGCTCCATTAATAATTTACAAGCAGTAAAGAGTACAGCTCCTGTAAAATGAGGGTTGGTTGCAAACTTAGTGTCACTCCAGCCGTGGCGGGGCGTTGGCACACGAGCCGTGCTCCCTGTGCCGTGGGGCCGGAGACGAGGTAGACGGGGGAAGATGGGACCCAGAGCACACAGTGCCGCAGGGCAGGGGAGATGGAGGCGATGGGAGAAGGGCTTCAAATGTGCGTGAGATACGGTCCTGCGCAGCCTGATCATCCCACACGGTTCCCCTACATTCCCCATCTGGCAACCTGACCACGTACTGGAGACGAGGGCAGCCCAGGGTGATGGGGAACAGCCCACGAGGGTGTTTTCCACCGTGTCGGTGGAAGATGCATCTCCAATAAAATACAGAAAGCTCAGATGGGGGAGGCAGCACATGTTACCCCCCGGCTCTTGGTGGCCTCAAGGGGACCAGAAAGGCTACCCCTGGGGGTCTTCGTTGCCAGCATCCCCTCGGGGAGGAAGGACACGCTACCTGGAGGAGTTTGGGGAGGCAGGGACCTCCGCGAACATCTCTTGGGGATGGTAGCTGGCAGTGCCCACTCTCCTACCCCCAGCTCAGTCGTCGCCCTCCTCGATCCAGAGCGGGCGGGTTTGCTCCTGGAAGATGCATCCCCGAACCACCTTGGGCAGCTCCTCGGCATGGCTCCAGGTGTGGGGTTCCAGGCGGGCCCAGGAGCACGGCAGAGTGTGGAGAGCCTGCTCCGCACCACGGCACACCTTCAGCACCTCGGAGTCCCGCTGGCCCACCTTCCCCAGCAAGCTCCTGGGGAAAACACGGGGATGAGCGTTACCCTTGGCACAGAGAGACGGGGTGGCAAAACCAGCCAGGAACTCCCTCACGCGTACAAAAGCCGATTTTCCTGCCCTTTTTCCCCTCACAGCGGCCAACTCCAACACGCACACAGTAAGTGGTCCCACCCCGATCCTTGCCTCTCCCTCTGAACAGAGACAAGGGCTTCTATCTCCTCCCATGATACCCTTCATCCATGCCACTCCGTCTTTTCTTACCTGAGTCCTCTAACGTTCTTCTCAGTGACCTCGACATGGATAACGATGGGGTATATTTCACTTTTAATTAGATCCCTCACACTCTGAACTCCCAGCTCTAGCAGGCAGTGTTTATTCTGGAAGGGAAATTGAATAGATTTACTGATTTAAATAGAGAAAAAATAACCCCAGTCCCTGACAGTTACATTAAATCAAATCCCATACTGTGAAATATCATTGCTTTTCCAATAGTAATTCCATTAAATGTGGAATTTACGGACAGTGCCAAGAAGGAAGGGGAGTATTAAAAAGCAGGGTCACGCACTCCATCACCGCCAACTCAAGAGCCCACTGGACCCCTCGCTCCGCCACAGCCCATCTTCACATCATCTTTGTCATCGCTGTCACCCACAGCCCCATGTTTCTCCATCTGCCCTGAGCAGAGCTGTTGCCGCTTTGGCGAAGATGAGGAATGTGAGAGCAGGGAGGTCACACCTGCACATGGCATTTCCCACCGCCTCCCCCACGAATTCCCAGTTGCCATTTCTTTCACCTGAGCTCAACAGAGACTCAGGGGAAAGTCCGTATCTGCTGCTCCACAACCCCACAGCACCTGGACCTAAAACACCCTCTGAATTACACAGCCCCCAAGCAAGCAGCTCTTTCTCTATCCCCACACCACCCTCCCTCTTCCCCCACTCAGGTTTCCCTTCCTCTCCTCCAGCCTGAACGGGGTGCCCAATCCTGACCCTCTCTCCCCACACCAAACAGCTCAGCACCTTCTCCATCGCCTCTCGGATCATGCGGATTCGCCCGCTCTCCCTCTGGTCCTGGGGGGCAATTCTAGACGCAGGGTGCTCCTGAGCATGGGTTGCGCTGGGATCCCTTTCTGCCAGCTTCTCTGCGAGCCAAGAGGAGATATGAAAAGGGAAACGTCAGCCCCTTCTCCCTCTTGCATGTACTTTCTACGTCAGATCCCGCACGTTTGCTGCCGCGCTGATGCTTATCGAGTTCAGTGTTTATGGATTCCGGAGAGTGAGTCTAATTATACAACATTACACACTGGCATGGATCTCCTGCAGCATTCTGCGTACAGAACAAGCAAGATATCACAGCTGAAGACACCTTGCAGGGCAAGAGCAGCGCTTGTGTTGCAGTACCGCAGCAGCCTAAGCCAGCTCACAGCCATTATCCTGCTTCCCCACTGCCACGCTGTCCCACCCCCTCCGTAACAGAGTATGGCAGAAAAATAATCACTTTTTTTTTGCCAGGTAGTTTTTCTGCAGGGTTTGTGAGCTGCACAAGCTTGTAGATGGCTCTGGTGAGCGGCAGGGCTGGGGAAGCAAGAGGAGCGTGCATCTCGGCGTGGGAGAGTGGGAGGAAGATGGGCGGCAAGTTGAACCTCCTTTTGTCGGTGACAACTTGAGCCACCTCCCCCTGCTCGGAGGCAGAAGGACAGCACCCAGCAGCGGAGCCAACGCCAGGCGGGAGAGCAGCAGAGAGGTGACGCCGAGACAGAGAACTGGGGGCAGAGCTGGCAGGCCAGTGAGGTCCAGCGTGGTCAAAGCAATGACTGCCAGGTGCCCTTGGTAACTCCCAACAGAAGATGATAAAACGCACGAACACAGAGACCTCCCCAGGGAGCCACAGGCTCCGCAGCCCGGCAGGGCTGAAGCAGGAGCTGGGCTTTACCTGCTGACCGCGCTGCTCTAGGCAGCTGCCCATACTGCTGCTGAAACACGAGCAAGGGGCTGCTTGCCCCTAAGACAGAAATAAAGCAACGTATTTAGGAGACGGCATGTTTGGAACTGGGTCCAGAGCACGTTCCAGCTCTCCCAAGCCCCAGGCTGGCTGGGCATCTTCTGCTACCTCTGCCTGGTGGCACAGGTACTTCCCAGGTAGAGCCAGATCCTGCAAAGCCATCCGTTTCCCTTGGCGGCAGCAGGCTCCTGTGGAAGATCAGTTGGCTTATGCTAACTCTGCACTGGCTGGGGAGTGCTCCAAAGGAAAATACGGGAGCGAAGAAAAGAGAAATGGCTCGGGGCTCCCGGATCACCTTCCTTCCCTTCCAACAGGCAAAACTGACAGGGGAGAAGGGAGGTTTTGCCCTCGGTGTAAATTCCCAGCTGCAGTAATGGCTTTGAAGCCTGTCCCCATGCAATGTGAGGGGGGCCCTGCAGAGGGCTCAGTAGGACAGCATATATGGCCAAGTCACTCAGATAAGAAGCCCAGCGGCCAAAATTTGCAGAGCCATCCTTCTTCAGCAAACCAGAGATTTTTCACTACCTCCGTCACCACCCTCCAAAAAAAATAGACCGACTCATTTTTCAGCCCTGCAGCTGGCAAAGGGAGAACTCTAAACACGGGGAAAGGAGAGAGATGGGGAAGGGAGGAAGAAGGAGGAAAGAAGGAGTTGTCCTCTGCAAAAATTCCCTATGGGAGAAAAGCCCTTTCCCCAGCAGCCTCTGGAGTGGTATGTCAGCCTCACGCTGCTGGCAGAAGGAAGGGGACAGCAGCACTAAGGCTGGATCCTCTCATTCCTGCGGAGGAAGAGCCAGTATGAAGTCAACCGGCAGATCCCACCTCACCAGGGACTTCATCTCCGGGAAGAGCCACCCAGAGCAGCAACGCAACGGCCACCGCCACCCACTCAAGGGAAGGGAGAGGATCCCCATGCCCCAGGAGACCAGAAGGGAGGGCTGGCTTCCCTGTGGGCCAAAAGGGATGGGACACAGTTAAAAATAGGAGGGAAAGTCTTGCAGACACTCAGCCCAAAAAGATGACCTGTCAGCAGGAATTGTCTGGGTGACTGAGAGACCCACACACTTAGCTGCTGAGGAGACACCTCATGTGCTTTCCAAGAGTCCCATCAGACCATATCTCATATTTGCAAGACTAAGAGCATCTCTTCCCTGAATTGGGCCGACCAAGACCTCCACAGAAGTGACCTCTTTGAGCAACACCTTAGCTTCCCACTGTATGGCTAAGAAGTGGCAGGAGGTAAAAGGGGAAAGCAGCCCTCAGGAGATTTGTGTGCTTTACATCACTCAGCCACAGGCCCCTAAAACAGCCCTGGACGTATCAGCCACCCATTGCTGCCTACCTCCTGGGCACACGTGGAAGTCCAGGCGAGACGTGGGCAAGTCCAGCAGGTTCCTGATGAGCCGTGGTGCAATGCAGTTAGGTGACAGCACCACAGGACGGGGCTTCTTGACCACCACAGGGCGCACCAGGCTGTAAGGCTTCAGGTTCACGTCTGGGTCTGGAAGTCAGGAATGAAGAAGAGAAAGCCAAAGGTGAGAACATGAAAGACCAGCCTGTCACCGGCCCACAGACCATCCCATTCTTCCTGTACCATCCCTTCATCCTGACTCATGGAGGCACCTACCAACCATCCTATGTCCCAGGTGAGATCCTACCCTGGTTACAACACTCACTCGCACACAGATATTCTGGCTGTAGTCTCCCTTGCCCATTTTCTGGGACTCCCTTGGGTTACACACCAGTTTATTCTCCACAAAGAGTTAGAACCACAGAAGCAATGGAAAGCCCCAGAAAACCCAGGAAAAGCAGCAGGGGCTTTAAATATGCACAGGCTTCCCAAAATCCCGTTAGCAGAGTTATAAGGGGAATCTTGGGCAGAGAGACTGAGGCATCCCAGTTGCCAATGTCCCTTCAGTGCCCACAGGGGACGACGGGGTCTCCAAGGGTGATGGGGCAGGCAGAGGGGTAACAGCTCACCCGAGCAGGGGTCCAGCCACAGCTGCTGAGGGGGCTGCTCCAGGCTCCTCTGCGGTTTGGATTTCACCAGGCGCAGCTGGTCCAAGGCCCGTTTCTTTAGCTGAGGAGAAAGCGAGGGCGATAAGGCTGAGAGCATAGACCATTTCACACACACACACAGAGCTGGCTGCAGAAGACCCGCTGGCAAAGGGGATGGAGGGCACATACAAAAAGCATGGGACCAGGTCTGCCGCCCATCAGGTTCAGTCTGGGAAGTGGGGAACGGGTAGGAAAGCAGCCACAGAGCAGTAACACTGCCTGGGCTATAAGCCCCTGCTCTGCTTGCTAACCCAGCTGCCACCTCTGTACGAGTTGGTTTACCAACAGAGTGGGGCAGATTGCGTGCCAAGGTGGTGGGGTGGCCACAGGCGCACGCACAGCTCTCACTGCTGGCTTCTTCGGCTTACGTTATTTCTGTGGCCCCTCTGCTGCCCAGGCGTCTGGCCCTTCTCCTGGATCTTCAAAAGCTGGTGAGCCCTGAAAAGACAGAGAGCTTGCACTCAAGCAGTTCTAGAGCCCCCAGGGACCATAGCCTGCTGTGATCCTCTTCGCCAAACCTCACAGACCTGCTGAAGCATAGGTATATCAAAGCCCTCTCTCAACCTCCCAGTCTCTCAAGGGCACCCAACCACTACCGCACCGGTCCCCATACAAGACTTGGGCAGCCCACACTATCGAGAGAGCAGTCTGCACCTCTCAGGACTCCTAGGGGATGCTCACCACAGAAAAATGGGGCAGGTACCCCCTGCCTTCCTCCTCACCCTGGTTACCTGCTGTAGTTGGGCACTGTCCCCTTGTCCAGGTCCCGCATGGTCAAGGGATCGACGCGGGAGCAGTACCACTCCAGCCGCCCTTTGTGCATGGTGTCCGTGACATGGAGGATCTCCCGACACTTGACACAGAGTGCGTAAGGGTCTGACGGCTCCAGGAGGGACAGGTTGGTGCGTACGTAGAATGAGTCTCCAGAAAACTTCCTCCCTTCTTCCAGGGCTTCCCGCAGAGGCTGGTATCCTGGAGCAGGAGATATAGGTCACCATAGGCAGGGACACAGGAGACAACCGTCACCGATAAGATAGCCAAGTCCCCAGCACAGCTGTGATGCTATGGATTGGGGTCGGGGGCGCAGAGGAGGCAAACAGACAGAAGGTCTGTACCTCCATCCCATAACTCAGAGGATGCACAAGCCACACCAGACAGGGAAAGCTACTGGAGCTACGGCCAACCCCTGTGTCAGACATGGTGGCCTAGGACCAAACAGGAGAGGAGAGAGAATAACTGAGATTTACCTCCAGGGCTGGACGGAGGGTCTGGAAAGGGAGGCAGAGAGCTCAGGCTCAAAGGAGACCCAGTTGCCAGGGTCTTACCTTCCAGGTCCAGCTGAAAGACGAGACTAGAGGGCTCATCCCAATGCAGCAGGCTCAGGTAGGCGACCTCCCGCGTGCAGTTTTCCAGGGAAAGCACCTCTTCCTTCAGCGACGGCACCCTCAGCTAGCAAGGACCCGATGCTGTTAGACCTAAGGGCTGGAAGAGCAGGGTCTCCCCCAGCTCCCTCACCCATCAGGGTTACACAGGAGACATTACAGAGCGAGGCAGGCCTGGGGAAAGCTCTTCCTGAGGACAAGGCAACCTCAGTCTGCCTCTGGTTCCCTCCTCTGCCTCTGAAATACCTGCTGCCAGCCACCACCCAGTCCAGATGCTGGGCTGCTGCGAAAGCAAAAGTGCGTGCATGAACGCACGTGGGAGTGGGGACAGGAGAGCTGGGGGTTTTTCAGTTACAAGTGGGATATTAAATCAAGTAGTGTAGCTGTATTTCAAGTGGTGTCAATTCTTGCCAAAACAAATGCCCTTCCCTCCCTCCAGGAGCTTTCTTCAGAGCAATTATTCTTTATAGCTCAGGAGGGTCACAAAGGCCTGAGAAATCTTGCTCCAGAATTGATTGCTTTGCAAAAGGCACGTGCGGGATGCAGGATGCAAAGTGCTCTGATATACTACAAGGTGACAGACAACTCCAGGGACACATAGCCATATTGCCGTCTTAATTGTGTGACTGCTTTTTGTTTCTCCCCTCCCACAGCTGAAGGAAGTGTTTCAGAAGGTCTTAGCATTTTTACACGCACAGGTACACTCGAATGCCATGAGACCTGGATGGGTGTTTGTGCTGCATAAAGCTCTAGGCAGGGAGCAGTCCTGGGAAACAAGAGAAATTGAGGTGGCCTTCAAGCTGGGCAGAGGTCAGCTTGCACTAGGGATCACTCCACGCTCCCTGCATCATCCCACGCGCCTTGCAAACCCACAAAGTGAGCCCATTCCCGGACTCACCTCAATGAGCCGGCACCCTTCCCTGAGTCCTGCATCCTCGACCTGTGAGCCTGGCTTCACCCACTGGACATAAATCCCTGTCCTGTTCCCTCCAAGGATGGAAATGTCTGCTCCGAGCCTCTTCTCCTGGGGTGAGGGGTTGCTGGGGTGACCCATACTGGTGAGCTGTACCACCAGTGACCTGGCAAGGAGAAATACCAAGTCCAGCAACTGAAGTTTGCTGCCTTTTCTAAGAACCGGTCCTCTATGCCTTGCGTCCAGCTACAGGGTGTTTATTGTACTGAGCACTGCAGTACAGAGCTTGTCATGCAAAGCCATCACCAGGGCTCACGCACAATTCTTATGAACCCCCACAGACCCTTCCATCCCACCAGCCCCAACATCGAAGCCAAGCTGGGCTCCCATAGTCCTGTCCCTACCTAGACAGATGTGTATCCAGCCCAGGGCAATATCCCCACCCCTGCCATAACAAATGGGACAGTGCAAAAAATTGGAGTCCTGCTAGGAAGCGAGGACTATAGGATCTTCATTCCTCTCCTCTCCCACTAGTGAGAAAACCTGCAAAGGGGAAGGCAGAAAGGAATAGCCTCCCAAGCGTGGTCCCCCAGCACCACAAAATGTCCCCCCAAGCAGCCGGCTCAGAATGCCTAGCTCAGAGAGCAGCAATCACCTCCTGGTGACCTCCTCACGGCTGGGAAGCGCAGACAAGCAGATCTCCGACTTCACCCTGGCATAGGTCCTACTGGAAGAAGAGGAGAAGGCCCCGAGAGAGGTGCTAGCAAAATCACTGCCTAGGAAAGAGAGCAAGAGGGAGACGGGGCACATCACCTCTCCGAGCGCTGCAGGGAGCTCACGTTCTTGGGGTGGAAAGGGTCTGTCACCCCTTTCTGGGCATTTTCTAGCATCTGACTGGGAAACTGAGGCTGCAGAGAGGCTTTGAACGGTCACCTCCCTGGAAAGGGTTTCCCATGTCTCCTGAGAACAAGCAAATCTTTGCTCCCTTCATCAGCATTTCGGTCAGAAGGCAGTAGCAGCCAGGGTCACCTGGATGTGCCCAGAGATCAGCCACCAGCACCCACCACAGGACCTGCCAGCACCAGAGCCCCACTCCAGGAGACTTACAACCCATCACCAAAGTAGTAGCGGATGAAGGGAATATCCAATAACTCCCCAGGGCAAAGGCATTTCTCTCTTCTGTTACCTACTCCCCCAACTCCACATCAAGTTCTCCATCAGTGCAGCTCTCCACAAATTAAACAGAGCTGATGTGAATAGCTACCTGCTATGCAGAGGAAAAGCCAGCTTTTCCAGCTGCTGTGCCTGGCAAGGCACGGGGGGGGACATGTGGGTCCGTAGCACCCTCCTACGAGTGCAGAGCCCTCACAGTGAGCTGCACAAACCAAAGGCATGAGGGAGGGTCAGTTGTCCAACCCCTCCCCCCACAGCCACCACTTCTTTTTATAGTTAAGCCCTTTGGGGAAAGCCCCCACCCTGGTACCTGTTGCATCTTCAATGCTGCTAAAGGAGCCACAGGACAAGCTACAAAAGAGACACAAAGGGGAGCTGTGAGGCAGCAGCTTTTCCAAAGCCTGTTTGTATCCCATTCTCAACCCCATCCCCACAGCCTTCCGCCACCCCCGCAGAAGCACCCCCCCAGCCAGCACACAGCCCCTAGCCAGCCTTCCCACTCTCAGTTCCCACTTCAGGTTCCTTCCTCTGCTACCAGACTGCTCTCCCTAGCCCCCACAAGTCCCACAGGGGAGACACAGACCCAAGCAGCACCCCAGCGATCACCTTTTGTAGGGCATGCACCTATCTTCCCGCTGCCGACGAAGGATGGAGCCGATGCAAGGTGGGAAGGGGAAAGTGGAGAGGCGGTTGATATCCTTCTCGCTGTCAGGAGTCACCTCCTTGGGCAGAGTGAAAGAGAAATGCCTATTAACACCAACACCCAGCACCACCTCTCCCCTCCCTTCAGGCCAGGTTGCAAACAGCTCCTTGGGGACCACATGCCTCTTCAGGGACCATCCACATCCCAGGGGCACCTTGTTTTCCCAAGAGGAGAGCATGGATGGAGACGCATGACACCGCATCCCCATCTTTTTGCAATGTACAAGCTGTAGGAGTAGAAGCAGATGAAAGGAATTTCCAGTCTTGTCCTTATATCTCACTTTTAGCCACCACACACACAAAGGTGTGAGTAACCTGTGGGACTGCCCATTTTAGGGTGCTCTAGGATGAGAGGTCAAAGAGTCAAAGGAAAGAACCTGACTCCCTTAAAAACAATACGATGCTGCTACAGGATTCAAAAGAGATAGGATTTAGCCCGCAGCATGTGTAGATTAAACAGCTTTTAGGGGAGGATAACATCTTACATGAGGCTGTTGATTCCTAGGGCGTTATATGGGATGAAGAGGGTTTCAATTCCCCCTCTTGCCCACCCAGCTAAGCGCTGCACACTTTGGTGCAGCATTGACTGGTTTGTCAGAGACTGAGAGAACTAAGCTTTGCATCTGGGATCTGCTCCCACCTTACACACCGCTCCATACCCAGTCTCCCACCAAGTCACAGGCCCACAATGAACCCACTCCAATGCCTCTGCGCCCTTCTCGAGCACCGTGGGTCCCTGCTGCCCTCGGCTCATGGTCAAGCACTCACCATGCTCTGAATGGCCGAATCTCCTGGGAACGGGATAACAGAGACCCCCAGTGCATCCACAAGCCCAGCCTCGTTGTCTACGAGGCTCCAGGTGCTGCTGAGGTTGGAGCAGAGGGAGTAGGAAGAGCTGCACATCTGGGAGAGAAGGGACTCCATCATCCCACTGTGTCCCCCAGAAATCAGTCCTGAGCCCTCTGCCTTCTCTGTTCCCTCTTCTTTCTAGCCACCCTCACCTTGCCCAGGCTGCGGCCGCCTTGGCACCGCTGCAGCTGTGCCTCCAGCGTGCTGTTCAGCCCTTCTGCCTGGCTCAGCTTGCTTAGGAGCTCGTCCCGCTCCTCCTCCAGGGCCCGCACACGTTTGCGGTACTGGTCCTTCTCGATCAGGCCCTGGGAGTATTGTAGCTGCACCCCATCACGGCTCTGGATTGCCTGCAAGGAGCCAGGCTGAGAGTGAGAAAAGGCAGAGGACTGCGCTACTAACCCCTACCTCCCACCCTGGCGTGGATGGAGAAGATCCGCTGGGGAAGGAGTGGGTATCCAAAGCAGAGACAAAAGCCCTGGTCCTGCTGGGAGGTGGAAAGCCAGTGGGAAGAGCAATTTACCTGGTCCCGCTCTTTTTCGATCTCCTCCAGCTGCAGCAGCACCGTGTTCATACGATGCTTGTAGAGGTCGCAGTCCTTCTGCAGAGTCCGGTATTTCAGCTGCAGATCTTCCACCTCCTGGAGGTACTGGCAACAGCGAGCGGTGAGCATTAGCCCTCCTGGAAGCAATTGCTGTGGTTTCCCAGCCCCTTCCCTCCCCTCTCTTCCAGGCCCCGCTCGGTGTGTGGGGACAGGGGCGGTGATGGATGCTCTACCTTATCCCTCAGCTCTTCAGCCCACTGCAGCTCGTTCTGCAGGGAGTTGAGTTTCTGGCAGAGATCCTGCCGGTCATCTTGGGCTTCCTTCCAGTCGTGCTCCAGGATATCCAGCAGGATCTGCTCCGAGCCTGGCACTGGACCCTCACCGGGCTTCTAGGAGGCGAGAAGGTACCGTCACTGCACCACAAGCACCGAGGGAGCACCGGACCAGGGCAGTGACAGGCAAACTGGCACGACTGCCGTCATCACTCCTGCTTTAATCTACTGTGCGCTCCAAGGCACAAAGTCACACTTGTAAGCACATCCGAGAGCCACGGAGCTGGAAGCAAGGACCCATCACTACCCAGAAGCAACGGCAGCCACCACAGCCAAGCGATATCCTCAGAGGAAGGGGCAGGCCAGCCCAGGACAGTGATTTCCCCCATCTTCCC
Organism: Haliaeetus leucocephalus; assembly: GCF_000737465.1. Lineage (NCBI taxonomy): Eukaryota > Metazoa > Chordata > Aves > Accipitriformes > Accipitridae > Haliaeetus > Haliaeetus leucocephalus. The sequence goes on from NW_010972537.1 coordinate 3,109,555, forward strand.
AGTACCCATGTCACCAGCACTGGGGATGCCCCAGGAAAGGAGGTGACCCGGAGTCTGCCCTGTCCCACCAGGTACCTGCAACATGCCCTGCAGCTCCTGCAGCGATGCCGTGAGCCGCTGGTTCTCAGCCCACAGCTCAGACACGGCGTCGGGGTGACCCCGCTCCTCCGCCTCTCGCTGGGGCGGCGCAGACGCCTGTTTCCGCAGCAGGCTGCACTCCTCCTCTAGGCTGGTCACTTTGCATTTCAGCTGGTCCACCTGCAACCCAGGGAAGAAAGATAGTCTGACACACACGGCCCTGCACCTCTGCCTTAGTGGGAGAGCGAAGCAGAGAGGACACTGGGCAGAAAAAAGGGTCTGGAGGCGAGAAAAGCGAGGGCTGGGCAACCACATGAAGGAGAATCCTACCGTTGGGCCAAGGTTAGCACAGCTGCACACAAAAGCTTTGCCCTGCAGGGCAAAGGAGGAAGATGCACTTGCGTAAGCGCATTCAGTCTCAGGATCCTCTCTCGGTGCAACAACTTTCTCGCTATCTTGGGGCATCCCCGGTACAGCTGGCCTTGAGCCTGGGTGGACCAGGGACTTCTGGGTTGAGTCTCTCAAAGGCTTCCCGGCTTCTAGAACAGCTGAGAAAGAAATCTGCAGCAGAAAAATCCACTGGGGGCTATCCAGTGTGGGGAGGTCACCTCTAGCCTGGGAAGCATTTGAGGCTCAAGCTGCCGGAGGCTGCGGGGTACCACAGATGCATCATCACACCCTGGGCTGCTCTCACACTCCTCCACCAACGTGTCACTGGAGACGGGGGAGGTCAGTTACTTTCGGGAGTAAGGGAGGTCCTCACAGACCTGTAACGACTGATGAGGTTGATCAGAGAAGCACAGTTTCCCAGCCAGGTAAGGCTTTGAGAGCAAAACAGGGCAGGGGAAACCTATCAAAGCCACTGAGCGCTAAGCAGCACCGCCAAAATTGCCAAGGAGGGAGTCAGGAACTGGATTACTTCTGCAAATCTGCCCAAAAGACCTAGAATGACTTCCAGGGACCGGTAACTTCCAGACCCTGAAGCCAGGAGGTGAAGGCAGGCTGGGACCTGGTGGCCCACCCTGCTTCCAGGGGGATTTCTCCACCCCACAGTCACCTGCAAGCAATTCGCCTCCCTGCTCGGAGGAGACCCAGGGGAGCTGGCATCAGCAGGAATACCAGATAAAAGGTAGGGGAGGATCCCAGGGCTGTTAGAGCAGGATGAGGAATGAAAGGTAACCACGGGGCTGCGCGAGAGGTCCAGGCCCAGACTGGTGGGAGGAATGCCAGAAGGCAGCAGAGCACTGAGGAAACTGATTTATTAATAAGTTCCAGGTAGGGCTGTCCTTGCCCAGGCAAGAAATGGGTGCGTGTTTGCTGGAGGTGAGAGCTTGGCAGCTGGAGCGCAGCGTCATGAATTCCTTCAGGTATGCGGGGCATGAGTCTCCCAAACGTCATGAGAGAGACGAGGAGGTGGTGGGGAGTGGCGGGGGGGGGGATGGACTCTGGGCTAAAATGCTCCTACGAGCGGCAAGGCAGGCTGGGCAGCTCCAGGCAGCCCACACGCACCCAGCACCCCGTGTGCGGGTGGCTGCGCAGCCGCCATCCTCACTAGAAAGAGGAAAACACAAGCCCTTTCCCGGGGAAGGAGTAAATAGAAACAGGCAGCTTGACAGAACTGGCTGCCTTCTGCATGCCTGTGCTGCCTGGCGCCCATCGGCAGAGCGGGCAGCGCAGGGCAGCGAGCGCGTGTGGGAGCAGACGGGGCATCTCCTGGTACCAACGGCCAGGCTGAGAGAGCCGAGAGATGCTGGGCAAGGCATCACCCCCGCCATCTCCTCTGAGGGGTTGGTTCTGGCTCCTCTAGGTCACATATCTCCAGCCGCAGCAGGAGCTGGTGATGTCTCTCCAGCTGCCCCAGGGCAGCAGCAAGTCTCCCATGCCATGCTCATAACTTGGATGCTCTGCCCTGCTCAGGGCATGCTCCCTATCAAGTGCAGACACCCCAACACGTGTCCCACCTGCCATCAGCTCCTTCACGTGCCTGGGCCACCACACGTGGACACCCACGTGCATCCCTGGCCGTCAGACCCCCACGGTCTCTCACCGCCGGCCCCCCGCGCTCCCTGGGGCCGTACCACCAGCTGCAGGTCCCGGCTCCGCAGCACGGCCATGTTCTTCTCCTCGCAGAGCTGCGCGTAGCGCATGGCCATCATGTAGTTCTCATCCTTCAGCCTCAGCAGCTCCACGCTGTTGGTGTCCCACTCCTCTCTCAGCCGCTGGCAACGCTCCTGCACCTTCAGGAGCTCCTGTAGCTGCTGCTCCAGCCGGGCCTGCTCTTGCTCCAACGCCTGATTTTTCACCTGGAGCTGATGCTCCTTCAGCAGGTGCTCCTTCCGCTGAGCCCTCACCTTCTTCACCTCCATCATCAGGAACTGAGTTAGTCCCTCAGGGCCTTCCTCATCTGTGCGGGAGACAAAGGAGTATCAGGTCCTGGCTGCTGAGACAAGGGTAACCCCCCCCAAAAAAGCAAGCAACCCAGTGCTCTGTTTTCCATCAAGGGGTGCCAAGCTCTCCTGTGGGTCTGCAGCCCCTCTTGTCCCAGGCTTACGGCATGACGGTCCGTCACACACGTACATACGGCCCCTTCCCTTCCAGATCCAGAGTGCAGAGCTGTCAGGGCTCCTCACACACAGGTGGCGTGAACCAGGGTTTTATACACAGATTTATGCAGACTTCTGGCCCTTCCCACGCAAGCAGCAGCTGAAAGGGGGATGAAGCACCTGCCCCTACCCAGGATCATAGAGCAGCGCTGGGCTGGCTCCCTCCCTGTTAGCCGGGTGTAGTGCTCCGGGTAGTAAAACTCTAAAGATTCCAGGAAGGCTTCATAGCCTCTCTTCCCACGGCGCCGGAGGATGTCCATCAGATAACCTGGAAAAGGGGATAGAGAGCTAGGATGAATTCCCTGCAAACCAGAGAGAAAACAGCGTAGACCAGCTTCGTGATATGAAAGAGCATCGCCACCAGTTCTGCTTCCGTCCACAAGAACGGGAGTGGCCGGAGGAGGGAATGGGGTGGGAGCACTCCCCCTTTCCCCCAGGGGGAGGCTCACAGAGGACGAGATGGAGATCTGGCTGCAGAGCATCCCAGAGAACAACAAAGCCAGGGCAGCGCTGCAGCAAGAGCGACCAGGAAGCCACACCACCACACGCTGGGTAGCATCCACTGCGTGTCAAAACCAGGCTGTCCCCCACAAACCAGGCCCATCTAAGCGCAAGTTTGTGCTTTCTCCCACCTGTCTGGTTGCTTTTGCAAGGGAATCGGCATGAATTCAGCACCTCCTCCTCATCCTGCTCGTCTATCACGCGGCACTGGCGCAGGTATGGGGTGAGCTTCGCAGGGTTCAGGGAGCGGGTCAGCTGGTGCCGCGCACTCTCAATCTTCTCCCAGATGCTGTCTTCCTCTTCCTCCTGCTCCGAGAGGCTGCAGGCTTGGAGAGGGGCATTCTCCAGGGCTGGGAGGATAAAAGGAAAGAGAAGGTCTGAAGAATGATGGAGGAGCACAGGGTAAAAGGCATGAGTAGGTGTGGGAGAACATGAGTCGAGGTATGGTCCTGCAAATGATTCAGTAGTGTTACAAATGGGACTCATACATCAGAAGCCATTTTACATACAAATGGGTCCAGCAGGATCTTGAGTGCCCACCCACAGCCTTGGCTATGCAGGAGGCAGAAGACAGTGGTGCATAAAGGAGTTAGGAGTATATACAGTAGGAAGACTAGGGAAAATGTCATCTTCATCCCTGAAGCACACTTAAATTCCCTCGACCATCACGCATCTTCCCTTTTTCCCCATTCCTGAGAACAGGAAACTCTCAGGAGCAAGAGTTTTCACAGCCTGGGACATGCTCTCTCACACTGGGGTCGGAAAGGAGGGTTTCCCTGCGGATCCATTTGCCCTGGGCATGTCCCAGGCGTCAGTGACCAAACTGAAGTTCCCAAGGGCACCGTCCCATGGAGCACCTTGGCTACAGGCACTGGAGCCAAAGGGGAATCGCAGAAGCATATCTTCCATGTATCTTCCACACATCCATGTGGAGCCCTGGAAATACGTAGCAACAAGGCAATCCCTCTGTCAACCAAATAAAGCAAGAGGGACCCCCTGAAGTCAATAGACTGAAAACTCTTGGAGCAGTGGTGAACCTGCTCCATTAAGTCCTACAAGCTGTGATGAAGCAGGTATGTGCAAGGAGCTCTCTTCCCAGCTGTGTATCAACTCACCCAGCATTATCTATTTTCACTTGAGAAACAAAATCTGCTTCCCAGGCCAGCACAAATCCTTTTAGCTGGCAAGGCAAAGCACAGCAAAGATCTTCTGAGACCTAGAAGCCATCCCTCCTCCCCAGTGCGCACCGTTACCTGCCGCTCTGGTGCTGGCATCGAGTGCAGCTTCCCTACCCCAGCCACGCAAACACCCCCAAGGGCAGTGTAGAGGTTCATGATGCATGAAGGCAGAGGGAAGGAAATCTCCCGCTCTTTTTTCTTTGGGTTTTTTTTTTTCTTTCTTGTGGTAAGAATGATATCATGCGATTTCAGACAGCCAACTAGCACAGCAAGGAGGATGGCTAAGAGCGCTGTGCAGAAGTTAATCCTCCAAGTAGGAATATGGGAGGCTCAGGGTCTGCTGGATGAAGGATAACAGGAAAAGAGAATTGTTGAATCCACAAAAGATACTCAAGTGTCTCATTTCCAGCACCAAAGGGCTTAGGAGCCTAAATACCGATACAGATCTGGATTGTCCTAGGTTGAATAAAGAAAACAAACTGCGTTTCTTGCAGAAACTGATGTCTCTCATTTGGGACAGGCTCGCTTGCCACAGGGACACAAGTATGCAGAAGGAGGACGCAACAGCAGGTCACAGAATTTGCGCTGGTTTGAGCTCCGCTCCTCGGCAGCAGATTTATGCCTTTAAATCAAAGTGCTTCTCTGAGCAATCCAAGCCGGCTGTGCGAGCGACTACCAGACAGAGAGAGGGTGGAGGGCTCTGGGAGCTGCCTGGGCTACTTCTGCCCGGGGTACCCCTCCTCCTGCCCCGGGGACCCCTCCTCCTGCCCCGGGGACCCCTCCACCCGCCCGCCGCGGCCCCCCCAGGCCGGGGGGGAAAGGAGACAGCCCTTCCCCTTTCGGCCAGCCCGAAGGCGCCCTTCGAGGAATGGCGAGCTGGAGGCCAGCCCTGAGGAATTGGCTGAGGAAGAGGAGGAGGAGAAGAAGAGGAGCAAACACCCCCC
>NW_010972537.1:3115088-3156203 GCF_000737465.1 Haliaeetus leucocephalus
CTCCTTCTCCCCCCCCTTCTTCTCCCCCCAGCCCCGGGCTGGAGCTGCTCCCCGGAAGGATGTGGCTCGCCAGTGACTTCTCTTCCGAAACGCACCCGGCTTCACCCCCCCCTCGCCAGACCGGCGGGGGAAGGGGTTACCCGGCTTGACCTCCCAGCCAGGACCCGGCTCCCCGGGGCCATGGAGGGGGGAAGAATCTCTGCTGGCAGGGTGCAGCCTCCCCAGCTCTGCCTGCAGAGAAGAGGTGCAGAAGGACAGAAGGAGGAGGGGGTTTTTTGGGTTGGTTTTTTTTTTTTTGGTTCAAGGGCTTCAGAAAGGGTAGCCTGGCTAGCCCAGGTGCAGGGCTGGTTCTGGATGGAGCTGGGGGTGGGGGAGTGGGATTGAGAAAGGGGAGGAAATGGGGGTGGTTGAAAGAAGCCTGATCGAGGCCGAGAAGGTTTAATTTTGGCCCCCAGTCCGCAGCAGTGTGGGTGGGTGGAGCTGGGTGTGGAGGCACCCCAGGGCAGCGTGACTGAGCTGTACCCCGGGGCGTGCAGGGGCTTGCACTAGCCAGCCTGACCAAGCACCGAGTCCCCCAGGCCAGGGGTAGATGCCAAGAAGCCTTCCTCCTCCCCCGGCCCAAGTGGCCGCAGCAATCCCAGGAGTGGATCTGTGGGTCCACACAGCATCCCAGAGAGCCCGCGTAGGATAACTTCCACCCCTGCCATACACTGCGTTGCCCAAATCTGTGGGTATCGCTGGGACTAGGAGATGGAATCGGACACTGTGGCTCAGTCCTAGCATCATATGACTCCCCCTCCAAGGTTGAGGTGTTTTTAATTTTCTCTAGCAACCCCATTTCACTTTCATTTCATCACTCTCAACCATGTTAAACCTCAGACCTCAGTGGCAAAGATAGACAGCACAGGTTCTGTGCAAGAGATTCCCAATGCAATATCAAGCTCATAAGAAATGGGAGTTCACCTGATTCCCTCCAGCCTTGGGGTCAGCCCACAGGGTAGCCCAGAGCAGTTCTGTGCGTCCCCACAGGGCTCTAGACACAACATAAAGGAGCCCTACATTGCTCCTGCCCTGGCCGACACATTCCCAAAACGGAGATGCCCTCAGCATCCCACTGCTGCAGCTTCCAGACCCCACCTCTGCATGGAAAAACCTTTCTCTCCTCCCTCAGATAAGTGAAGAAACCAAAGTGGGGGGAGTATGAAACAATCTTGAATTATGAACTAGGCCCCCTGCCCTAAAGGATTCCCACTGCACCCAAAACAAACATCTTCATTTGTTTCTCCCTCAGGGTCAATGGCAGACAAATCCCCTCTGGTCCCTACGGGGCTCCTGCACCAGCTTCAGCAAGGCCGTTTGAGGGAAGGGAGGCTTTAGCAAGACCCTTTCCCCATGCCGCTACGTTCTTTTCAAGATCAAGCACAACCACTATCTGGGAATTGAGACTGTACCTGTGTGATGCACAGAGCATCGCACAGATCCATAGCCTTTTTTGTTGCAAAATATACACAGGTATTGAGCAAACACCAGGCACGCATGCGCACGCAGGGCTTTCGGCAAACACCACCTCCTCTCGCGTGGCATCCATCCCAACAGGCACCACTTGACACCCCGAGCATATAAATTTGCTGCTGACTCACCCTCCCTGCGAGGGGTCCCGACCGCCACCTTCCCCTCCCTTGGGAGCCCAGCGCTGCACAGCTCCCCCCCCCAAAGGGTACCACCAGCAGAAGGGCACAGCTCCACTCTCCAGCCTTTACCTCCAGCCAGAGGCGTCCAGTTGAGTGATCAAAAAGCAAGTACAAGCAAGGCTGCCTGCAGGGAACCTGTTCTGACTCAAGCCATGTCAATTTTTTGCCTGCTAGTTATTCTCTCCCAAACAACCCAGGTCTCTCTCTCAATACAGTGAAAAGATTTCCTGAGCAGGATGTTACATGGTGACAGAAGATAAGATTTTCACAGTCACGATAAAAGCCCCAAAACAATGGTTGGTTTCTCTCATTGATCCAGAGAGAGATGAACTCAAGGCTGATGTCAAGGGAACCTCTCCCTCCACCCGCCCTGACCCCACGGGCAATGGCTGCGGTGCTTTGTGACTTAGAGCGCGCAGACATCAGACAGAGCAGGTCCCACATCAAGCACCATCAGCCGCTCTCCTTCACGGAAGGTCTCTGAGCTCCGCAGGTACCCCAGGAGCAAGCAGACCACCCCTGAAGGCTCTGGGCTGGGCGGTCAATCCCAACAGATCAGACAGACAGCTCCCGAGAGGAAGGATATGTTCCATCCTGGTTTTTGGCCAGGGTTTGGAGGCACAGAGATGAAGAGCTCGCCCTTCGGAGGGAAGCTGCGGTTGTACAAGACAGCCCCAGTTTGTCTGAGAAGTGTGGTCCCACCAGACTGCACATGCTCACAGCCAGGTATTACATTTCCAAAATAGCTTTACCCATAGCAGCTACTTTTGTGCTGGCGCACTGGAGTTCACACTAGGAATGACATTGGGGTCTCTGGGTGGGGGTTTTTGAGTTAGGTTGTTGGTTGGGGTTTGTTGGGTTTATTTCTTTTTTTTTTTTCCAAATCCTAACCAAAATAGTTGCACTGGTAAAACTTTCCAAGCCACACCGGCTCACACAGGAAATCTATGACAAGCCAGCAAATGGTGAGCAACGCGTTGTTTCCACTGCCAGAGGAAGGGCTTAGCACACATGGCCCACAGAGCGTGACAGGCACCTGGGTCTTCTGCAGGACCTTGTGGCGTGGATCCAACCGGCAGCACTAAGAGGTCGGCCGGATCCCTCGGCGGAGAGCGAGCCCGTGCTGCGGGGAGCAGGGCTGGGTATGCCACAGCACTGCCTCGTTTGCCCCCGCCTGGACACAGCTTTAGGAAGATCTGAGGCGGGGAAGGAATTCATTAAATTCCTAACCGTGTGGCTAAAACGCCGCCAGTATAAAGCTCAAGCTGTGGTTACAGATGGTGAGCTTAGATGCTTTGTAAAGTTCTGCCCTGTGTTTTGGGGGAAGCGCAGGATCTTTACAAACCTGCCCTGAAACCTCCTACCCACACAGTGTTCATAATGTGAGCTGGTCAGAACGTCTTCAATAATATATTTCTTGCTTGGTCCTTTTTATTTCCAATCAAAATACTCTTCTCGCAGCCTGGCGATTTCCAAAGACCTACAGCTTCTAATGAAGGGAGGTTTGCTAAGGTCCAGGGTGGTCTCCTTAGTCAGGTTGAGGAAGAGAGTTTGAAATAAACCCCCTAATAATAACTTCCACCCTGCAATAGCTGTCCCAACATGATTGGGTGTCGTGAAAAACACTCCGCAGTTTTTGTTCCTGTGTGGAACAAAAACAAATGCTGAAAACTCGAAAGAAATTGTGAAACAGAATTGTCGACTGCAGCCTGATCTAATCGGCTCATACGCTGGTTCACACCGGATTAGTTAACACAGACAGAAAAAACCCCACACTTTTATTTTCCTAATGACACTCATCAAACTCGGTGTTTATATTAACAACCTTTGCAAGGACTTTGACTACCTGCTCATCTCCCTGACACTTTTCATAGCGGATGTAAGACTGCCCTGGCATGCTGACAGTGGTTTGTTCCCTTCACGATGGTGGTGATGACTGCAGAAGGGGAGGAGGAACGAGCCCCCCCCCCCCCCAAAAAAAAGGGATGAGTGGCCTTCATGGCAGGAAGGAAATGCATGTATCTGTATGTGGAGATAGCAAAACAAGCGAATATTTCCTTCAACATTCCTCCCCCTTGAGCACACACCCATTGCCTGGAGCTACAGGAGGCAAAAGTGTGTGGGAGCCTTTTGGTAAGGTATTGGCAAAACATCTCTGTCCTCATTAGGGCATCAAGGTGTGCAGGGTGGCAAGGAAGACCTGAATTAGAGCAGGCTGCCGGGATTCGAGTCACTGGGATGGGCTTCCTCGCTCCAAAGCTGCCCGACTGCCGCTGGCAAAGGGGCTCCACCTCAACAGGGCTGAGCCTGGAAATCTCCTTACACTTGGCTCCCACCTCAGCCTTTCTCGCAATTGCCTTATTCTTAAAGCATTACCCCTGTGGGATCCGTCCCAGCTTTTTTTCCCCCCTCTCTTTCCAGAAAATGCGCCAACAGAGAGTCCATCTCGCTGGTCACTGTGAATCCAATCGAGTTGGCTGCTTCTGCATCAGGCTTTGCAAGGGGACCACTAAAGCTGCCCTCCACTGCGTAAGAAGAGTCCAAACGCTGACCGTACAGATATTACAGTGAATTCAGGGGAGCAGGATCTGCTCTCCCCAGGTATGACCCACTCTGTTTAGAAACCAGGAGTGAATTCAGCTCTCCAACAGAGGATCCACCTTTGTTTTTTACTGGCATGTGTGCAAACAGGATTTGATTCTAAGGGAGGAGAACCATATGGACTGAAGATGTGCACACAGAGAGGGTGTAGATCACACCTGCTTCGGGCAGAAAGGAAATGACTGTCCAAGGGGCAAGGTGATGGGGGATGGAGTCCAAAGAAGGAACAAACCCAACTGCATTTTAATTGCAGCAGGCAACAGCTCACCAAACCCACCCGCTTTTTCCTTCGTGTTTTCCTTGCACTCTAAGGCTGCAGCCACCAGAGGTCAATGTGACCACATCAACCTCAACCAGTTGTTGGGTGCTGCATAGAGCGCCTTTGAAACTGGCACCACAAACAGAAATATGAAGTAGGTAGCGTTTTCCACCTCTTGGGAAATAACTTTGGGGTAGGTTTCCACGTATACCAACATTCAACGCATTAATCACCATGTGACCTCAGCACTATCCTGGAAAAAAGGGCTTGAGAATGACAATAGCCCCAATTAGCATCCCGCAGACACTCTGATTTGAGACTCTGTTACTTGCCTGTGGTCCTACAGGACCCCACAAATGCTCCAGTCACTCCGCACATGTCTCATACTGCTGGTTTCAGTGTCACTCGGGTGTTCTCACCAGTCCCAGACCTGCCTTGTTAGCAACAAGTGGAAATGGGCTACCTGTCCTCCCCTGAGTCCCACTTCTGCTCCCTGGGGCGTAAGGTCTGTCACAGTGAATAAGGTCTGCCACAGATCCAGCCTGGCTGAATAAAAGGAGTAGCCGACCTGCAGCCAGAGGAAGTCAAATGGGTTAAATGAGCAGGGTCATCAATCTGGATTAGAAGTCAGACAGGGAAGATGGAACTGCGCAGAACAGAGATCAATATGTCTAGATAGCTTTGTAGCAGCCAGCCGTTCCTCTGCACTCCCATGCGTACCAGCTACCTTCTCCTCTCCATCTCACCTATGTCCTCCCCTAGACCTCCTCAAACAGTCACCGAGAGGCCCTTTCCATCCTAGCCTCCCAACTGCTTTATCAGCTATGTGGACACCCAATTAGTCAGAGCAAATAAAACACTCCCCCCTCCAGCAGAGCTCCAGCCTCACCTCCAGCCTTGTGGGATGTCAGGTTTCCCTAGACGAGAGACTTCTTCTCCAAGAAGACTCCACTGGACTACAGGATCATCAGTGGTCCTCTGCCCAAAGCTAGCCAGCTGCCCAGACCAAGCATGTTTTCACCATTTCATATGAGTACTACCTTAGGATGGGAGCAAAGACAGACCAGAACACAAACCCTGCCTTGTGTTTGCAGGGCAGCTGAAGTCAAAGACACTGAGACAGTGAGACTCACCAGCACCAGCTCAGATGCCATCACACAGATGAGCAAACTGACTGTGAGCAGTTTGAATTCAGAAGAATAAATTGCCACCAAGAGATTAGCTGCTTAGCTGGGAGCTCTGCTCAGCCCACTTCAGAAATATTCTGCTCCCTCATGCAGCTTCGACAGGAGGGAAGGAAGGAGCATAGATGGAAAACACCACTTCCAGCTTCCCTTCCTCCTCCCTGAGATGATCAAAGTCCCGTGTGGCTCCTCTCCCGAGCTGGTACACAAGCATGCCCCAGGGTCTTTGGCAGCCAGAGTCCCTAAAAGACACTGTCAGGCTGAGACTGGCCAGATGTTGACGGAGAAGAGGCAGGAGGGTGTGATAGCGTCCCATAACACCCGTGACACTAAACATGTGCCATATCAGGGAAGGGGACAGGGTTCACGTGTCAGGCAAGGAAGATGCTGCTTTTTCAGACCTACCAGCAAATTTGCTCCATAAAGCAACAGACAACCTAAATTAAGTCCCCCAAAACTCCCTTCTGCTACAATAGTTGGAGCTTTGAGGGCCCAGGTTGGCGGTGTACGTGAGAAGGCGTGTTGGCTTTTCAGCCTGCAACCCATCAAAGCTCCAGCAGCAACTGTCAGAGGACGCATCCTGGTGCACCTGGCCTTGCAGTTCATGGTTTGGGCAACAAACCCCAGCTTGGTGGTTTTCTAGCCCCAGGAATACCCGAGTGCCCTAGGGAGGGCAATGCAACTGCAAGAGAGGGAGGCATGCTGAGACTTTGCTGGGGTTTCAGCAGGCCGGGACCTTTTCCCCTTGGCTGGAGAGCAAACCTGTCCAGGACACAGACAGGGAAAAGAGCTGAGCTCATGCTAACAGGGGCAAAGTGTCTCCGAAGAGGGCAAAGAGCAGCCAAGTGCCACCAGCACTTGTAACACCGCTCCAGAGCCATAGGGTGGCACCACCCCACCGTCCAAGCCCTTGGGGGAGGAGGTGGCTGGGCAAAGCCCAAAAGTTTTGGGTCAGCGTGGCCTTCTGCTGGAGCCCTTACAAAGGGAAGGATGTGGAGAGCCAAGGGCTGTCCCTGTTCCTGCCACGCAGACCTGCCAGGGTTCCTTGCTCCTGAGTGCTGAGGCCCTTCCCAAGTCTTTCCACTCTGAAGATGCTGGACCCACATCAACATGCACGCACACCCCTCCATCACTGCCCTGACCTACGCTGGGCCCAGCTCTTCTCATCCTACAGCTGATCGGAGATCGCTGCTGCACTAAGCCAGGCCCAGGTTTAACTGTGGGACAGCAAAGGGGCCATAACTCCCCTCTGCTCCCCTTAATTCTGCCTAATGGGGCGTGCTCCAGGGCATCTGTCAGAGGTGGGTCTGCACAGAGCACCCCTGCATCCACGTTCAGCCGTGGGCCAAGGACTACAAAAACCAAAGCTGAGACCTGACAAACTCGGTACAGATGTGGCCCAGAGCAGTTAGGTGCCAGAGGTGAAGGCGAGAGCACAGCATCTTGGACCTCATTTCCTTCTCCGCATACCACCGTGGCCACACCAGATGCCCTGCAGGATGTGACCCTAGATAACGCGGGAGGTCTTGCAGCCCTTCTGCCTGCTGCACGGGATCTGTGCTGGAGCTGTCGTGGCTGAACATGGTGTGATTTGTAACCTTCCCTGAAGCGCTCCTCTGCGTCCGGCGTTCCCAGAGCTCCCCATTCCTGTGTCCCAAAGCCAACATACCCAGCTACCTCCCCGCCTTGGCCTGAGTGGCTCTTTGCCCTTCGGACTGTCCTGCAGAGACCAGCATCAGCCAAAACCAGAGACAACCATGGGAGGAATCAAAGCCTGGGGCGCAGCAGGAGCCGTGCCTCACTTCCCAGGAACCCAACCGCAGCCTCCCCGCTAGACCAGACCTTCGCAAGCCCCCGGAACGTAACCCCAGCCCCCCTGGGAGCTGGATGCCCATTTCCCAAGGGAAGGAGTCGCGCCCTGCCCCAGGGATGCGATCCCCCCGGGGGCCGAGAGCTGCAGACAGACGCTAGCTGGAGCCCGCCCAAGAGCAACGAGCTTTCCAAGTCCTTTGCCTTTCTTGGGAGGGGGGGGGGTCTGGTAGTCACATAAACAGGAAAAGCCTGGCCGTTCCCCCACCGCTTTCCACAGCTCTGCCTCCCTCCCCTCCTCTCCCGCGTGCTACAAGCCCCAGCGTTGGGCTGCTTGGCCCCCACGGGAGGAGCTGCCGGCTGGCCCCTGACCTCCAGGCTCCATATTTCCTGCGGCAGCCGAGGAGGGAGACGAGGCCCCTTCTTCCAGACGCTGGGGTTGGGCGTAAAGGGGCCTCTGCGGGCCAGCCCGCGGCGGGGAGGAAAGGTCACGGTGGTCCTTTGCCAGCGACCCCGGGTCCGAGGAGGCAAAGATGCCAGCTGCCCCCGGAGAGGTGGGAGCATCGCTGGGACAGGGAGCCTGCGGCCGAAATGACAGGGCGAGGGCCACACTGCCGTCCCGGCCCCGCAGCCAGCGCTCCAAACCCTTCTTTATCTCCTGGCGCTTATTTTTAAAAGCTTTGTGGCATTTCCTCCTAAAACCAAAAGGCAGCCACGCTGGGTCAGGGCGGCTGCCCAGGAGGGACCAGAGCTGGTGCCTGCAGGAGAAGCCTGCAGCTTCTTCTCCAGCTCACGCAGTCACCCTTGCAGCGCTGGTAACCCTCGGCAAGCTAAGCCCAGCCACAGGAATAGGTGCCCGTCCTAAGATCAAAAAGCTGGGACTGGTTCCTAGGAGGGTGCTACATCTTTCCCCTAGTCCCTCTAGGGAGGACTGAGCTAAGACAGGCGTCCCCTGTCCCTCCGCATGTCTCCCATGGGTCATCACGGGGAGAGGGACTGAGATGTCCAGAGGCGAATGGAGAGATAAACCGAGCCTTGCCGCAGATACTCGGCTTGAGAGGCAGCTCCCAGGGTCCTGGTCCATGCTTGGACTCCATGCCAGCCCTGGCTTGTAAAAGCCCAGGATGCTGGCCAGATGTGATGCCCGCTCTTCACATGCGATGCCTGGCAGGAGGTGCCTGCTGCCCAGGGGAGAGCGGGGAGGGGGGATGGCATCCCGGATGGAAACCTCTGGCATGCCTCTGTGCTGATCTCCGCTCTGCCCTGGAATGCGCCCGCCAGCAGCATGTGGGAAAGTGGAGTCAGCAGAGACCTTGGATGTGTCAGCTCCCCGGCTGAGTAAACAAGAGGAGCCCTGGCAAGCGTTCAGCCCCAAGCATCCGAGACCTTGAAAAAAGGGGGCTGGAGATGGGGAGGTTCTTCTGTCCCCTCCATGCTCAACCTCTGCAAGATATCTCCTAACCTCTCCCCTACCTCAGGTGCTAATGCCACCTCCTCTCACCCCTACCACGTCTGGAGAAGTGTGGGGAGAGCCTCTCCCTGAGGCGTTTCCAGCACCCCGCTGTCAGATCTAACATCCCGGGAGGAAAAGGTCCCTGGGAGAGACACTGCCACAAAAAGAAAGGTCTGGAGAAGAGGTGGGATAAAAGGATTTATGACCCCCACCACCTCCCTGCACACCCATCCATGCCCCTTGGCCACCTCCCAGACAGCAGGGAGCGCAGAGCATGGGGAGAGCTTCCACCAGCAGTACTGGCACTGCCTTGGCAAGCGCAGTGATGGCCGGGACGCAGAGGCACGTTACAGCTCCCAAATAAATACCTCCGGGGCGCCAGCTGGGGACATTCCCACCAGGGATGCCAGCTCCAGCCACCCTCCCTGCAGGTTTTGCAGGCTCAAAGAGAGGCTGCAGAACAACAGGTTTCCCCAGTGCCGGTTGGAGACATGCTCCCACCTCTCTTCGGGTTGCCGGCGTTGCCTCCCTCATCTCCTCCGTAAAGCGCGCCCACGTGAGACGGTCCCCGTCCCCTCTCCGCCCAGGCACGGGAGCCTGGTTTGGGGTCTAGGGAAGAGGGATGGGTTAAGGAAGGTGTTTGTGCGTGTCCCGCATCCCACTGGTGGACCCCATCGTCTCCTGGTGGGGTGAGCTCCCGTGGCGGTGGCGCTGGGAGGTTGTGCTTGCCTTCTGGCCACCGTCCCGTGTCCCCTATCGCTCCTCGGCAGGCGCGGACTCCCAGAGAATGAGCCATTGTTCCCCGGCCCTGCGGCCTCTTCCTGTCCCCGTAGGGCTGCGAGACAAACAAAAGCAGAGCCAGACGTTGTGGGGAGGAGGCTGGACCTGCTCCCCTCCTCCAGATCCCGCAGCAACCCCGCAGGCAGGCAGGCAGGCAGACAGACAGACGGATGCCCGCCTTGGGGGAATGGGCAGGGACACCCCTATTTTTAGCTGCTTCTGCATCCCCACCCCCTTCCTTCCGTGGGCCAAAAATACATGGGCTGGATGGACAGGCAAAATCATTACGATAAAAGGGTTGTCCAGGCGTTGTGTCCAACTATTCCCCTGGCTTTCAGCTCTTCCCTTTGGCCAGGACAGGTTCCTCATGCATGGTCTCCCTCTCCCGCCATGGATGACTTAACTCTCCATCCCCATCCCTCGTTCCCTATATCCCCACATCCTCCCTCTGCACATCACACCCTTCCTCATCCCTGCGCCCTGCTCCCCGTCTGCTCCATGGATGCATCCCCCATCCCTTGACAGTCCCCTCTCCCATGCCACACCAACGCTGGGGACCTACTCCCTTCTCTTGAGACCCCCCCAGTTCCTCCTTTCCCTAAAGCGCCTTCCCCCACCTCCTCATGCAATTAATTTCCAACAGGGTCTTTTCCCCCAGAGGCCCCCCCAGTTTCCCACTCCTAACCCCCATCCTCTGTGCACCCTCCCTCCCCACTGCATCCCTCCTACCCTCACCATCTCCCCCTTTCTCTCCTCACCCCAGCAACCTCCATCCCAGCTCCCTCCAGCCTGCACCAGCTTTCAACTCCTGCAGATGTGCTGCCACTCCTTATCCTGCTGAGGGAACGTATTTGGGGGAGGGCAAACAGACCCCCAGATGCCCCTGCACACAGAGAGCTGCTTCTCCAAGCAGCAAAATATTATCTGAGCCCTCCTGGTCCCTCCTGCGCTTCCTTAAGGTCTATGAAAAGGAAGCAGAGAATCAAGTGGTGTTGGGGGGAGGGTGTTCTGGGGAGACGTAATGTACATACGTAAATATATACATCTCCTTTCCCACTGCCTGGAATCACAGAGGTGTTTCCAGGCCACAGGCAGCTGTTCCTGGATTGCTTCTGGTTTATGCAACATCCTCTCTCCCCTCCCGGCCATGTCCCAACCCCCCCCCTTCCGTCTCCTCTGCGCCCGGCGGAAATTCGGAGGGAGAGCGCAGACTGGGGTCTGTCCCAGGGTCTGTCCCTCCATCCTTCTTTCCACAACACCCCCCAACACCCCTACAGCACCCCACATCCCCGGCCAGTGAACAGGACTGGCATACGAGGAGGAAACTGAGGAGGGTGGGAGGAGGAAGAAGGATGAAAACATTTGGGATAGGAGGAGATGGGCAGAGGGAGGGAGGCAGCCCGCCAGCAAGCCTGGGAACTCATCCCTACCTCCTCCTGGGCTTTGGCAAACCCCGAGGCTTTGAGTTCCCAGCCCAGCTCCCGGGGGGAAAAGCCCCCCCAACTCCTTGCAAACCCCACAAGAGGGACGTGGTCAATCCCATTCCTTCATCCTCCCGCTGCTCCAGGGGAGGGGAGCTGGAGGAATTGGTGGCGGAAATTAGAAATGGACTTTGACAGAGGTCGACCCACCCTCTTCTAGCATGAGTGGGTCTAAACCGATGCTGCTGCCTGCCTGGTGGTGCTCACCACAACCCACCCGCTTTCCTGCTCCGGTGCAGCACAAGGATGCCAGGAACCACACTGGTCTGATGCCTCTCCCCACTTATCACAAAGGCTACGGGCACAGAGTGAGGGACCCACAGCACAGCCCCAAAAATGAGCTGAGCCTGGCCCAGCACATCCCCGGGGGTGCTGCCAGAGGAGAAATCATCCCAGTGAAGAAACTACAGAGCATGAGGGATCCAGTGCCCACAAAGCCAGTGCTGGCATCAGACCGAGGATGCTCTGGGCAAGATGCTGGGTGCCTCACACCTATCCCTCGCCCCAGGGTGTCACCTCCTGTCACCACCCCAGCTTGCTCACCCTAAAACCGGCTCTGCCTCCAGCTCATCCCCAGGACAGTGAGACGCAGGCTGAAGGCAGCACCGAGGGCTACAGGCTGGGAGCAGGGAGGAGGGACTTGACAGCACCAGAGTAAGGGGGAGCTGGATGAGGCCACGCCGGGATGCGTGGTGGGGCAGGGGGCCCTAGGGACCCCCCTTCCCACCATGGCAGGGGTCTGTCCCCCACCCCGCTGCTGGCAATAATTCCCATACCCGTGCGGTATGCGCCCTCGCGGCCGCCGTGAGGAGAATGGAAACATCTGGAAGTCACCCGCAGACGAGCAGCACTCCCAGTTAATGAGGAAATATGAGCTGGAGACCCTGGGCAGCAACAGGATATCTGCTTCTTGTGTGCCGAGCGAGGCACCCCCTTCCCACCAAGCCCTCCTTCCCCAGGAAATTTCCAGGGATGGGGCTCTGGGAGCTCTGCCTGGGGCTGCCACGCTCTTGGAGCCCCATCCCTGGAAATTTCCCAGGGAAGGAGGGCAGGCGGGAAGGCAGCAAACAGAAATGGCAGGGAATAGAAAACCAGGGGCAAGCACCCCGTCCATAAGCTGGGATGCCTCTGTCACCTTCCCTTGGCTCCCCCCTGGCACCTGGGAAAGGGAGAAGGGGGATTTTTCTTCTCCGGAGGGGAGTCCTGCATCTGCCTCCTTCGAGCATCAGGTCTGCGAGCAGCAGGGGCTGCAAAGCGAGATGGAAGGAAAGACTGAGCACCTGGAGGTGTGGGGCAGAGCCCTCCCCCCCCCCCCCCCAGCATCTGTCCATCCCTCTCTCCATCCCCATCACACTCAGCCACCCATAAGACCTCGGCCCCGCACGGGAGGGATGAGCGCTGGGAAGAAGAGGGGATGCAATTTGTGCAGCCCTGTCTTTGATCTTGTGGGAATCAAAGCAAATCCTCAGCTGGGAAAGCTGCGGGGACGCTTGTCTGCTCCCATGATAAGCCTGATGGCCGGTCTCTCTGTAATGGTGAGACTGGTACTGCTGCCTGGGGCACAGGGTTACAGATGGGATGAAAGATTGGGGTGACTGAAGGTAAATGAGGTAGCTGGGCTGGGAGGGGTCCAGGCATTAGCTCCTGCCCAGGGCACCCATGGGTGGTACAGTGGCTCTGCAGCCCCGTCCAGCCCCACAGCCACCTCTCATTTATCAGCCGAGGTGGCTAAACAGGCTGGGAGGCAGGATTGTATGGATTCGCTTCCCAGGCAGCTGTATATGAAAGAAGGGGGTCTTGGGAGGGTGCAATGCCTGCTAGGGTACAGCTGGTGGGGCCACACCACCTCTGCTCGTACCCAGGCAGCCAGAGGCCAGGATGGGTACTGAGTCCTGGAGCTGGCACGTACCCTGGAGGTCTCCAAAGCACTTCAGTGCCAGCCCCAGAAGGACAAAAGTCACAGCCCGGCTGGCATGGCCGCAAGACCACAAGGTTTGGGGAGGCGTGCTGAAGAGGGGGGATTTCCAGCTGCTTTTCTGGAAACGGAGCCCGTCCTGGCCCGGAGCGCAGAGATGCTTGGAGCAGGGGTGAAGAGGAGGAGGAGGAGGCAGCGGAGAGCCGGCTGCCCCGCGAGGAGCGGAACGTGGCCCCTGTCCCATCTGGAAGAGATTTGTTCTGCATTCCCCGGCGGAGGCGGCTGCCGTCGCCTGGGCTCCGCTCCCTGCCGCAGCCCCCGCTGCAGGGCACAGCGATGGGGGTGAGGGGAGTGAGGGGGAGCCCCTTGGGCTGGGGGGGAGATGCCCTGGTGGGCCATGCAGAGGGAGGAGATCCAAAGAAAGTGTGTTTTCTTGCCTCTCCCACCACCCCCATTGGCTTCCTATGAGCCATGGGGGAAGAGATGCCTACCACACCTCTGGCAAGCAGGGAGGATGCACGTCAGGATTTCTTCTCCTTTACCCTCTGGTGGCACAGCTCACCCCCCCCAGCCCTGAGCTCCCATCTCCCTCCAAGACATAGACCCATTTAGAAGTATCACCAAAATGCACAGTCCGTGCGCTCTTAATTCCTAATGGAGAAGACCTCCACAGAAGGCAGAAACCCCAACCATCCCATTTCACAGAGGAGAAGCCTGAGGCCAAGAGGCTGAGAACGGTGCCAAAACCCTACTGCTGCTTATCAAACCTCTAAGCAATAAGATGCTCCAGCCCAGGCAGCCAAGCACAAGCCTACTGAGCCTAGCAAAAGGCCAGGCTCCATTTTGACATCTCCTCTGCAGACATCTTGTCAACCCTTCAGCCAGGCCCTGCTTAACCCCAACAAGTCTCATCTCGCCTTCACCAGCGGAGACACCTCCCTTCTCCTCCACAGGGCCCTGAATAGGTGCTTTTGCCTGGCCAAGTGCTCCCCAGCAGAGCCACCGACTCTCGTCTGGAGGCCATGAGGGTCACCGATGGCACCAGTGATGCTGTGCCCACCAGCAGGTTCCCCCTCATTGGCACTGATAGGGTCTTCTGCCCTGTGACCATCAAGGGACGAGGCAATGAAGCATGATGCCAGAGGGATGTGGTGTCCCATGTGTGGGCAGAAACCCTCCCCGGTGCTACAAAAGAGGACCTCCTTGAATTTACCCACTGCCACCCCCTCACCCTGGTCTGATGTGCTGCTGCTGATACGACACTTGTCCTGACCCCGTAACGCTTGTCCTGACCCCGTAACGAACGCCGACCTGGCCCACACGGCCTTTGCGGAGGCCGTTATCCTGCTAACACTCAACCCAACGCTACCCACAGGTCCTGGCATGACCACCCACCCCCAGACCCCATTCCTGGTTGGCAGCATCACACCACAGGCACTGGCGACCTCCCATCCAACATGGGACGGGATGACCCTATGCGATACCCAAGGGGTCACACACACACAGGGGGCAAACTCCTTTCCTTTGCCCCCCCAGCCATGCTCCCTGAACCAGTTTAGCCAGCAACCTGGGCTTCCCCCTTCCCCCAAATCCAATGAAGCGGGCGCCTGGGAGCGGGAGGCAGCCGATGCTGGAGGACGGGAAATGGCACTGGGGAAGTGGGGAGGAGGGCGGGGGGGAGCGGCAGAGAAGTTCCTGAAGTTTTCTGTCCTGGATAGTTGGAATAAATCTCATTTTCTCTGGTCTCCTTGCCGAGGCGAGGATTGGCTCGGCGGTGCTGCAGCCCGCCCTCCTCCTTCCCACGTCCCCTCCCCGCCAGCTTCGCTCCCTCTCTCCCGTGGCATCGGGGCGTCAGCCTGGGAGAGCCAGCCTTGGGGGGACAGCCGTGGGAAAAGGGAGGGGGGCATGCCTCCCCTTTCTTCCCCCGTCCGCTCGGGGACGCAGCGCCGGTAAGCCTCGGAGCAAGTTACAGGGGCCCACGGGGAGTGTTTCCCAACTTTTCGGCCGGAGGACGGGGGGAAAAAAAATAACCCTGGTTCGGAAGAGGTAAATCCTTGAAAGTTTTGATTCCTCAGTTTGTAGAGCTGGCGGGGTGGGTGGTTCGGGAGCAGAAGGAAAAGGGTGGAGAGGGTGGTTGGAGAGGGGAGAAGCAGGAGGGGTGGCAAGGCAATGGAGACGGGAAGGATGGTGAAAAAGAAAGGGAGAAGAAGGCAGGAATGCAACAGGAAACCGGGAGGAAGGAAAGCGGGAGCGAGGAGAGGGGAGACCAGCCGGGGAGGGGGGAAGTCAGGAGAGAAGAGGGGTGAGGAGGGGATCCCAAGGATGGGGGAAGGCAGTGGGGCACCCCCCTCCCACACCCTGCTCTGGATACCCCTCGAAGCCCCACAGGCTTTCAGCGCCTCAATTTTGGGGGTTTGGAGGAAGAAAGGGAGCGCTTTTGGGCAAGGGGGCAGGGAGAGGATGGCTGGAAACCAGCGTGTCTGCTTGGAAAAATACCCTTGTTACACGGAGAGATATAACTATATATATATATATATAGCAGCTGGCAGCATGAGGGTCGGACTCAGGCTTGTCCACCTACTGCCCGGCACTTCTCCAGGGGAGCTGGAAGAGGCCCAGCCCAGCCAGCCGAGCCCCTTTCCCCCTTTCCCAAAAGCCTGTCCCTGCTGGCTTTCCCCATCCCAGAACAGTGACCCAACGGGGGAGTCTGCCTCCCCTCCTCTGGGTAAAGGGAGGTTTTTCTGCACTCGGGAAAGCTCGGAAAGCCTTCCTGGCCACCCACAATCATTTCCACCCACTCTTTCCCCTGTTGAGACCACCCCAAACATCTCCTCGCCCTCTTTTGGAGTATGTCCCCTCTTTTTTGGGGGGGGGGGGGGGTTGTAAGGAGAGGACGAGGAGGGAAGCGGCTGCTTTCAGCAGCTCCAGCCAACTAGACATCTGGATTATTTTCCCCCCCTTTCTGGTTTCCGCTCTTCCCAACAAGCAGAACAGCTCTGGCCATTCCTGGCAAATGGAAAACCAGTGGAAACCAGCTGAACACGGGGGGGAAACGGGGGAGGCCAGGCTGGAAGGAGGAGGAGGAGGTGCCGGCGGTTGGTCTTTGAGGGCAGGGGGCTTCCCAGAGGAGGCGAGGAGGGAGCCAGGGAGAGGATGCCAGGGAAGGGGAGGTCGGGATGGGCTGTGGGCTCGCCGTGCCAGGGGCTGGTGACCGTGGCGGGCTACCGGATGGAAGCAGAGTCCGGACAGACTGGTGGCCAGACGGGAGGTCCCCTTGCCCAGCGGAGGAAAGGAGAGGGCACGGGTCAACCTTTGCCCATAAAATCACGAGTTTCCCTGGCATGGAGGAGTCGGCTTGGCCAGAGGGGAGGGCTCAGAGAGGCACAGCCAGCAGGGAGACGCACCAGGGGCAGAGGGAAGGAGGAAAAGGGGGAGATTGGAGGGAGAAAAAGCCCAAGAGGGCTGCCAGAAACCTGCCATCCAGGTAGGGTTGGGCACCAGCTGCCTCCCTCCCTTCCTCCCTCCCTCCCTCCTCTCCCAGTGCCTGCCAGCAGGCAGGGAGAGCTGGAGGCCAGGAGCTGTTGGCTTGCGTCCCCGTGGTGACCAAGGGACAAGGAAGGAGAAAAGCTTTCCTCCTCCCAGCTCTCCGCTCCATAGTTCTCCAGGCATAGACCAAGGGGATGCTTTCCTCCTGCATCCCTCCTCCCCACCCCATCCCTAGGATGATGCCAGCCCTGGTGCCCTGCAGGGGTCTGCAGGACAGCACTGCTGTGCGGGGGATTTGGGGGGGGGGGTGTCCACCTCTTAGAGTAGCCCTGCCGTCCTGCAGCACATGCTGAAGGGCTCAGTCCCCACTTCAGGTTTCTCAGGGGCTCCAGTGTGCAGAGGGAAAGGAAAACTCGAGGGCTGTAACTCACCTAATACCCGCTCCCAGGGTCACGCACCTTCCTGGGGGGGACCGCAGGACAACTCAAAGATGGGGTCGCATCTCTCTGCCCGTGGTCCTGAGCCCCCCCCCCCATTGTGCTGCAGGGACCACCCCAGTGGTTTCCTTGCACTCCAGGAGCCCTGACCCAGTAGCTCTGGGTGGGCTTCTGCCAAGAGAGAAGAAATCGCTCCCCGGTTGTCCTCCCACCCCAAATCTGCCACGTGCCTGGCCCATCCCAGCCGAGAGGCAGAACCGCACGGCCTCCGTGAGGAGGAGGCAGACGTGGGCTGCATAAGCCAGGGAGCTGGGGGGCAGCGGGAAGCCAACCTGCCACCATCCCCGCTGCCACCAGCCACTGCCACCCTGGAGGCAGCCAATGGTACTGGGAGCTGCTGGGGGTGGTTTGTTTTCCCTTCCCCAGGCATTAACCCCTGGCAGATAAGAGGGACCCCGGGTGAGCAAACAAGGCCAGGGCAAGGCAAAAAACACGTGTAGCCAGCCAGGAAAGCAGCTTCATGTCCAGGGCTCCCCTTCTCCAGAGGTTTTGCTACGCTGGCACTGCCTGACTGCTCCGAGGTGATCCGGGGACAGGCAGGCAGCGTGGCAGGGGGAGACGGACGGAGCCACGTAGCGATGGGGGTCCCGGCACACGGGGACTGAGGGATGCAAGGCTCCTGCATCGCCTCTTGGCACGCTGCCCTCCACAGCCGGCCCTGCTGAAGGGACCCAGCTCCATCCCGTTCCCCCAGTCCC
Organism: Haliaeetus leucocephalus; assembly: GCF_000737465.1. Lineage (NCBI taxonomy): Eukaryota > Metazoa > Chordata > Aves > Accipitriformes > Accipitridae > Haliaeetus > Haliaeetus leucocephalus. Next base: position 3,132,943 of record NW_010972537.1, read on the forward strand.
TGAGTGGGGACTGAGCCCAGGGAGGGACATGTCCCCAGGTTTGCACCTAGACCATTGATGCTCTGAGGTGCCCCGTGTCCCAAATCCTCTCCTTTCCCCAACCAGCCCTCTCCCTCTTGCCAACACACACCGACGATCCGAGTATCCTCCCCGCTGGCCGGGGAGGTCATTGCCCTGCCGTCCTGCATCCAGCCGCTGCCTGTCCCAGTGCCTCCGGGACCCGCCTGAGTGCAGGAACCCATGCTGCCTTCTCCGACCTCGAGCAATCACCTCCCTTGCCGTGCCTCAGTTTCCCCTGCCTGCAAAGCAGCTGCCCTCCCTGCACCCCTGGCTCCCTGCTGCTCCGACGTGTCTGCCCAGCACCCGGGAGGAGGAGGACAAACAAAACAAATATACAAATATTGCATTTTCTCTCCCCGCCACCCCTCCTTCCCAAGAAGGTCCCCAGGCCTCACCCTCTCCCCAAGGGTTCATCTGAATAGCAAAAAAGGAGGGAGAGGTTTCTTGCCCCGGGAGCCTGGGCAGCCGGGCAGGGCACTGATCCGGGAGGAGGTGCTGCTTGGGAGGGAAATCCTCAGCCTGTATTGCAGCATGGGTCCAGCAAAGCCGCTTTGCAGGCAAGGGAAACTGAGGCACGCCAAGGGAGGTCAGAGGGGTGAGGGAGAGCAGGTGTTTTGCAGGGAAAGCCTTTTTCTTCCTTCCCAAGAGGAGTGCCAAGCGAGGGGGACAGCCGGTAGCAACCTCCCCAACGCTGCTTATGCACTGCCTTTAACCTCCCCAGCCAGTCCCGGGGCTACAGCTGTTGTGGTTGGGAAAATCCTCTCCGAGGGCTTCACCGTTCCTCTTATCTTGTTTAGGTGGCCGACGAGGGGACCGAGGCGCTTGCCCTGCCAGCCCACCCCAAGCTCCCATCACCCGCTGCCCGACCTGTGACCGGCTCCCACTCACCCAGCGGCGGCCGAAGACGGTGGATTAACCCCTAAGCCCGTGGCCAGACACAGCTTCCAGCACCGGGATTGATCCCAGACACCCCGTGGGGACACCTCCGTGCCACCACCGTCCTCGCCACCGGGGACGTACCCTCTGTGGGCGATTTCATGAGCGCGACGTAGTGCAGGGAAGCAGGGGGACCGGCGCCATTCCCACCTGCTGAAAGCCAAGGGGACGTGAGCCGTTCCCCCAAAAGCATCGGAGCAGGAGCGATGGGGAGGCCAGGGATGTGACAGACCACCCCAGTGCTGGAAGCCCATCAAGGGCTGGTTTTGGGGGCTTTTTTTTTTTCAAAGGCAGGGGCAAGGCGAGGGGTGCAACATGAGCCTGGGGAAGCTGCCGGTGCTCAGCTGGGTGTCAGGCTCCCACGGCAAGCGGCGGCTGAAGTCGGAGCTGACACCGGACATGATCAGCCCGCCGCTGGGGGACTTTCGGCACACCATGCACGTGGGACGTGGCGGGGACGTCTTCGGGGACACCTCTTTCCTCAGCAACCACGGCGGGGCCGACACGGCCAAAGCCAACAACTTCTTCGCCCGGACGCTGCGGCACGTCCGCCGGACGCCATTGAGGAGCCGGGGCAGTGGGGGCCAAGCGGGGACGTCGCCCGCCCCCCCAGCCGTCTCGCCCATCATCAAGAACGCCGTCTCCCTGCCCCAGCTCAACGAGGGGACGTACGACGGCGGTGGCGGCCGGGGCTTGACCAGCAAGTTCTCCTTCAAAAGTGCCTCCAACAGCTTCTCCAAAACGCACCAGACCTACGGTGAGTGAAGCGCGGGGCAGAGGCTTGTGCCCAGGCACAGTGCATCCTCCGCAGCCCCCCTCCATCGCTCCGTGCCTCAGTTTCCCTGCTGATGGAATTTAGGCTCTCAGCAGAGACAGGACATTTAAGAATCCCCAGCCTTGCTCATCCCTGTGAGGAGATAACCCTAACCTTGCTTTCAACCGCAGTCCTTGCTCCTGCACTTGGAGTTTTCTCCTCCCAGGGTGCCCCCCAAAGTGAGGCACAGATGATTTCTCCTCCTCTCCCTCACCCACAGCCCCACAGAGCTGGCAGCCTGTGTGGTGTCGTTGTAAGGGGGTGCCCCACATTTCCCCCCAGCCCTATGCTTTCCCCTTGAGCAGCCTCCTTGAGGAAGTCAAGAGCGTGCTGGAACAGTGGGGCAATGCCCACACCAAGGCTGCGAGGTCAAGGGGACCCATGGCACGGCTTTCCCCACCTCCGTGCAGATGTTCTAACCCTGTCCCTCGCTGTGCCAACCCCTCCATCTCCATGTGGTCCTCAAGGGACTCCAACCCCATTGCGCCCACATCCGTCCTTGCCGGCTCGGGTCCAGGAGGGACCTTTGGGGAAGGGTTGTGGGAAGGACGTGACGGGATAGCTGGGTGGCTCTTCTCCAGCCTCACAGCACTGGGATGTGGTTCAGCTTTTCCCCAGGGAGAGAGGTCTGGAGCGGAGGGTCTCGGGGTGGCGTGGGGATCTGGGGGGACCTGCAGCAGCCTCGGGAGGTGGCTGGGCTCAGAGGGAAAGGCAAGCTGAGGCAATGCTGCCATCTCCTGGTCCCACCTGCCCGGCTCAGCCCCCACCGGCATCTTACCAAGCCCAGCACCCACCTGGAGACCCTCTTCTGTAACTCTGGGCTTTGGAGATGTCCACACAAACACTGGCCTGTCCTTTAAAGGCCAGAGCGTGACCTCTGCCACTTTGGTGGCATTGTCCCTCGTCCCCCGCAGATGTAAAGCAGGCTTCCCCCCACCTAGCCATCCCCCCCCACCTCACCCTCCATCCCTTCTGCCTCGCAGGGCTGGAGTCCGGGTTTTGCACCATCCCTCGCGTCCCTCGCTTGGAAAAGGCCCAAGAGAGCACCTTCTCCGGGGAAGCAGAGCTGAAGCGCTCGGACTCCCTGCTCTCCTTCCGCCTGGACCTGGGGCCCTCCCTGATGAGCGAGCTCCTCCAGGTGATGAGCTTCTCCGAAACCAACGGGAACGAGGTGGGGGAAGATGGCCCAGACCTCCTGTGTGGTGAGGGGACCAAGGACGGGGTCCCTCCGGCATCGGGTGCATCCCAGGGAGAGGACAAGGCAATGACCAGTTTCTGGGAACGCTCCGGGCAGAGCAGCCTGTCGGGAGCCAACTCGCTGTCGGGACTGTCGGTCCGTGCCAACGGAGAGGCACACGCCATCGAGGGCACTGGACAGGACCCTGCCTGGGCTTCGGAGCCCGGGGCAGCGCCCAGAGGAATCCCGTGGCAGGGGCACTGGAACGACTGCACCATCGAGGCGGGAGAGTTTGACCGGGCAGCCCAGGTCCTGGCCCGCCATTACGGTGGGACCAGCACCCCGCGGAGCTTGGAGAAGGGCGAGGGTCCCCGGCAAGCCCGGACGCAGGCTTTGTGGGAGACCCCCAGCAGCAGCTCGTGGCGGTTGCAAGTGACAGGGGAGAGCCGGTCCCCTGAGACCACCTGGAACCAAGGAGAGGAGGAGGAGGAGGAGGAGGAGGAGGAGGCCATGCTCTCCAGCCTGCAGCAGGGGTACGCTGGTGCCCGGGGGAGGCGCAGCAATTCCTTCGAGTATGCCGATGAGGAGGAGGAGGAGGATGATGAAGTCAAGGTGTGAATGGCCATCCCTCCCATCACGGCCCCTCTCCAGAGGTACTGGTGCCGGGGTCTTCACCCTCCTCCCTGTCCCCCAACCTCAGGTGCCAGCGTTGCCAGCAGACCCAGCGGGCGACCTCCTTGCCAAGCTGGGGGCACTGGGCGGGGGATGGAGGGGGGGCAGGAGAAGAGCCCGTCTCCTGGGGGGACTCCCTGGGGCTGGGCCAAGCTGCTGCGGAGGGCTGGTGAGGGCTGTGCATCACAGCGCTGGGCATCCCAGCCCTGCCCCAGCCTCACTGCCGTTAGACATCAAAGGGACATTCCCATTTGCCAAAGAAACCCAAAACCACTTCCTACCCCATCTTGTTCCCCCCCAGCAATCTCTCTCTCTCCCATCCCTCAGCCTGGCCCCACCAACATGTCCAGGGATGTGCCCTGTCCTCCCACCGAAGCCCCCAACTGCCCTCTGCACTGGCACGAGTGCCCTCCTGGAAATATTCACACCAATAGCTCTGGTGTGTAGGGCATGGGGTTCTCCCCAGCTCCAGCTGGTGCGAGACCCTCCCATATAGCACATCTATCTACTGGGGGAGGTCAGCTGGGGGCTCAAGGGGCAGGCAAACCCCACAGAGCTGAGCTTTCTCTTTTTCCCTCCCCCCAAAAAAGCCACGAGCTCAGCATTCAGGAGGTGAGAGCACACACAGAGATAATTGCAGGGATCTTTCCACTTGCCTCCTGCTGCTGAACGTCACTTAGGATGGCTCCTTTTCTGACCCCCGCCCCCTCACAGCAGGGAGGGGAGAAGCTTCTTGGCTAGATGGAGGCAGAGGCGAGGTTATCAGGTCACCAAATTCTGCAGTTTGGGCCCTAAAAACCCCTTCCTTTCCCCCTGCCTCAGAACAAGAAGACTCCCACTCTGCAGCCACTTGGGTCTGCGCCACCTCTTCTCCATCCTTGCCCCCTCTCCTCATTCCCCATGCGCACACCCCATTTTTTCCAGCGCGCCCCTTCCCAGGGGTACGCGCGGAGGATGGCTAATGACCCTCGCCGAGTGGCCCCGGGGCGACGCGGCCACCCTGGAACAAACTGCCCCCCCCACGCTGCCCCGCGTACAAACTGGCCCTCACAGAAGCGCCTTTGTGCCGCAGCATGGAGCCGAGATGCTCGGGGGCTGAGGTCACCGGAGGGACCCTCACAGGACCCCCCTTGTTCTCCGGGACAGGAGGGGGTGTGCGTCGGGGGGGGCCGCAAGGCTCCGCTCCCACGCAGCTCACCCGCCGCCCGCCTGCTTCTGGCGGGGAGCTCGTCAGAGGAGAATAAAGAGGCTCCAGCATGCAGGCGTGTTGTACACGGGAGTGCCGCTCGCAGTCAGGCCATCGAGGTTACGGGCAAGCCCGTTCTCCCTCAGCCTCCCCAAGGCGGCTGCAGCAGTAAGCCGGGGCAGGTGGCAGCTTCAGGGAGTCCCCCAGTTCTGGCCACTGGTAGCCAGCAGGATCAGCCTTATCACCCCTGCACTCTCCGGGGTGAGGACCCTGGCTCTCAGGACAAGCTCCCTCCGCCATCTGCTTCCCAGACCATAACACAAGCTCCAGACCAAAGACCCACATCCGTGGAATATCCTTTCTGCCTCCACTCTGTATCCCATGCACTTATTATTGTCCTTATTAAAACAGTTTTGATACTAACTTCTCCTCTGGTGCCTCCCCTCAGCTGCAGCGACCTTATCGTCTCCCTTGCTGTGTCTGCCGGTGCCCCAGCCACAAAATCCCATCCTCTCCACTCTCAGCAGGATTTTCCAGCACCTCTGGGATCCCTGGATTAACTAGCCCGGTACTTTGCCACTCACCGTGGCTAACACAAAGCAACATCCTATTCGCTCGGCCTCGTGTAGCATGCAGGAAGGTGCAAAGCTTCCTCTCCGGCCCAGCAACAATTCATCTGCAGCCTGAAGCAGATCGGTACCCTTCCCAAGGCTGGCTTGACTTAAAGCCCTTCCAGCCCATCAGACATCCTCTGCCTCTGCGCTCAGGCAGCAGAAAGTCCCGCAGGTTGGGCAGCGAGGAAGGGGAGAGGGAGGACAGGGGCACCGCCACCTTGCCTTGGACCAGGCTCTCCATAAGATGCTCTTCTCTGCTCTCTTCCCACCCAGCCTAAAGTGCCCCGATGTTTGCTTTCACACATCTGTCTCGCTTAAGGCTGGCAAGACGCTTTTTAATTAGAGCAGCAGCTTCTGATAATCAGCACCAATCACCTGTAGTCCCACACGAGGGACACAGACTGGGAGGTGCTGAGCCATGTAACCCAGCCCCAACCCCGTCCTCCCTCCCCACTGCCTTTCCCTGCCTCACTTTCGCTGAGTAGGGTTCGGTGTGGAAATGTCAGAGTAATAGGTAACCCGGCTGGAATGTGCCAGCAGATAAGTGAGGTGAGATAAGGGGGAAAGTTGAAGAAGATAACTCCTTATTGCTGGCAGGAATGCTGGCACAGGAGCACACCTGTGCTGCCTTCCCCGTGCCACCATTTGCGTGGTACTGCTCCTGGGGGAGGACAAGGCACCCCTTCCTCCTGCCTGCCGGCTGCCAGAGCAGCCAAGAGGAACCCATCAAACCCAAGCCCTGAGGTTCCCAAACCTAACATTTAATTACGCACTTTTGTGGCACTGAATGCCACATCGCTCACATCCCTGCTTTTCTTCCCCTTCCTCCCTCCCTCCCAAAAACTCAAATGGTGCATTGTGAAGAGATTACACAGCCATTCCCTGAGCAATCACATAGTGCCCTCCTCCTCCTGAACCCCATCTACAGCCTGCTTCGCCCTACCTACTATCCACCCCACATCCTGGTCTGACCTGGAAAAGCACCTGGTGTTATCTAGGAGCTATTTCCACCCAACAAGGGCTCCTTTCCTGTTGGTGGAAAAACCCTGAGCTTTGTTTCCCACAGAGCCAGAGATCTCACAGAAGCCAAAGCACCTGGAGCAAGCAGTCTCCCGCTGCTTGGGTTTTTATTAGAGCTAGGAAGCAGCACCCATCACTCCAGCTTGAAGGAGGTGACCCTGAAGTCTCCCTTGACGCTCATGTAGCTGATCTTGTTGTAGTAGTGCCGGTTGGGGAACTCCACTTGATGCCCATCCGGCAGTTTTATTTGGAATTTGTCTGCCAGCATCTCAATGACAAACTGGGAGAAGAGAGGGGAGAAAGGGCAGGAATTGGGGACAAGGAGAAGATTAGGACATGAGCATTCAGGTGAAAGGCCTGACTGTTATATGTGAGGGTCAGACCTGGTCCCTACAGGCTTAAGCAAGGTGCTGGGCATTGAGCTGAGGGTGACGAAGGAAAAGAGCAGTTGATATCAAGGGGCTGAGCTGGTATCTAGACTATGACCTGGGGACAGGATCTCTCCCGGGGCTGTTTCAGTGACTCAGATTGTAAACTCAAAGCAGTTAAACCCAAGTGTGTCTTTATACACCACATGGCTTAGATCTGCTCTGAACAGGGCAGTATAAACCTGTCACCCCAATGCCCTCAGCAGCTCACTGGGACCTGGGAAAAGGAGCTTCGCTAATAAACACGCACAAGCAGACAGGACAAGAACACATTGCTGATCATTGCAAATTAAAGGGATCGTTCCCCAAAGCCGTCACCTCGCCACCCCTTCCCTAAGAGCCAGCCATGACTGAGGAAACAAGCATCCTCTCTACAGCAATATGAACAGGACTGCTCCTAAATGCAGCCCTGTTAATGTCTCGGGACATCAGATGGGGTGAGACAGCAACTAGGACAGCATCCCCCGCAGGAGGAGAGAGAGGACAGATTGCCAGTGTGGATCCAGGAGTAGTGAAGACAGAAGAGCAGAGGGAGAGGTTTTGCTCCAGACTCTGGGTTGCCTTAAAGCCTGTGTTTGCACAGGAGGGGATTAGGGAGAGAAATAAAGTAGAGAGCAGCAAGATCCTGCTTCTTGGAGAGGCCCTTTACCTTCATACGTGTACCTGGTGCACTCACCTGCTGAGCTGGTACAAGGGGCAGGAAGGACTTACAAAGCCTGAGACAGACAGGGCTCACGCAAAATTCCCAGAGGAATTGTTGGGGTTTTGAAGGAGTGGAAATGGCAATCAGGACCAAAAACCCAGAGGATGAGGATTAGGGGGTGTTGGGAAGGAGCAGGAGGCATTGGATGGGACTGGGAAGACTAGGGTACAGGAATCTGGTAACCAGGGTCTTCCCCCACCACACACAGACCCCACAACCCCACGCTGGCACAGACCCCTCACCTTGACAGTGGAGCCCCTGGAGAAACAGAAGTGTTTATCACGATGCTCTGCCTGCCAGGCATTGGAGCACCTGGAGTTGCAGACGATGACAGACTCATCGAAGCGGGGATTGAAGTGAAGTCCTAGATCCGAGAAGCTGCAGCCAAGATTGATGCTGAAGCTGTGGGTGAACAGAAGAAAGGTCAGCTGCACGGGCAGGACAGGGTCTTGGAAGACCTGAGATCCAACACACGGCTCTGCACCCAATTCTTCTATCAGCATTGCAGGTGCTTAATGCCTCCTGTTTCCTCATTCTGCTCAGGAACCAGGGGAGTTTGCACAGTGGTGGCATAGGGGCTCCCCTAACGCTGAGCTATGCTCATGCTTTTTGTACCTGGCGACCTTGGAAAATCACCTCCCTCTGCAGCCCACCTTCAGTCCTGGCAAGTCGAAGTACAAAGTACATTCTTTGTACTCACCCGTTAGCATCACTGGATATCTTGCCCTTGACCTTCAGGGTGTCCCCAGTCTTCATATCCAGGTTGAAGATTTCAATTCTTTCCTAAGGCAGAGAGAAAAATAGTCTGTGCAGCTCCGTCAGCCATTCCTTCACTGCCAATGAGACAGTGCCGCTTGGAGAAGGTGCCTCAGCCAGGAGAACATCTATTGCTCTCAGCTAGTGTTCCTCTCATGGCCAAAAACCCTCCATGCTGGAGGTCTTGCATGGGCTTCTCACTCAGTGAGGGAAGAGTGGGCTGAGTGAAGCCAGAAAGTGAGAAATGACATCAGAGAGAGAGGAGATGAAAACAGGCCTGTCCTCAGCAGAAGGACAAGCATGACAGCAGAGGTACAAAGAGGGTTAAAGCAGAGGGCCACAACCCAGGGTTTGGTGGGCAGCATCGCTTGCAGCTCAAGAAACACAAGTGGTGAGAGCAGAGGTGGCTGTGGCTTGCAGGTCACACCCAGAGGACCCTGGGTGACACAGGACAGGAGCAGCAGCGCTTACAGCCATCTTCCTCAGGGGACAGAGCAACCAGGCAGGGAGCCACCAGCAGTTTAGCTCAGAAACACTTCAGGTGGAGGATTTTACACCCCTAGACTTCCTTGTGGCTTACACATTAGCAGCAGCTCCGCCTTTGCAAGCCTTTGATCCAGCCTTTGCTATAAGACTTTGATCCAAAGAAATAGCTTCCCTATGTACACTTCCTCTTATTAGGGACTTCAGGAGATTTAACCAATTCCCAGTTTCCTCGGTGGGCTCTCAGTGAGGGGACCACCACACACAGCCCTTAGGGGTGCTACTCCAGCCACCATATAGGACAAGCATCGTCCCAGCTGGCCATGGAGGTACAACCACCATGTTCACTTCTTTTCTGCATGTAACAGCTCAGCCAAAAGAAGCATCCCAGCTCTTTCCTTTTGTGGCGGGGGGCAACCCCCAAAGCCCACATCAGCACACCAAAATGGTCCCCACCATCTCTCCCAACAGTGCTCTGAGGAAGGGCTCCAAGGGGCTTGGAGCCAACATATCCCCTCTAGATGACACAAGCTATGAACAGTCCCTTGCAGGAGTGACATGAGTGGCATCTCAGCTCCTTCTCTTCTCGTGGCTCTAGATTCAGCCCCAGCTGCGTGGATTACACTAGCAATAAGCAGGAGCAATCCGCAACCCCCCATCCAAGCTCCATCGAGACCCAAACCTTTTCTCTTGAGAAGCCATGCACATCAGGTTCAATAGCCCCATCCTCCCTTACCCTGAGACACAGGAATGTTGTCCCCACAGAGGAGCATCACCCCTGCTGTCTTCTTCCCAGGTAAGAGCTACGAGTCAGTAGACAGTGTCCCAGATTTGGTTGAACAAATTGATGGTGTTTTGCCAGACTCCAGAAACCAGAGGGAAAGCAAGAGGGAGGAGGAGGGCAAGGCTCAGGAGACCAGCAGCCCCTCAGCCCCCCTCCCAAGCCCTGCACAGAGCAACTGAGTGCAGTCATCCTGCTGCTGCACAGCCAGCTGGGAGACAGCTTCTGTTCTTCCCCAAAGCCTCCTGAAGCAAGCAGAGGTAAGTGCTGATAAGCACTCCTTCCCTGGAGATGTTTCCTATTCACAGGGGGTCATAAAGCCCAGCAGGCTTTGGGAAGTTTGTTTGCTGTTGAGGTCACTGAAGCTGTTGGTGAAACCTCCCTGAGCTGGGTGTGGAGTCAGCAGGAGCAGGTGCTGGGGATGGTGATTTCTTGGCATTGGGTCAGTTTCCCATCACGCTGCTGTGTCCCACCCACACACAACTTCACGTCACCCTGCTCCCCTGCAGACATCCCAGGGGGAACACAGAACCCAGAGCCCCCCTCTCAAAATATCAGAGCATCTCACTGGCTATGGGAGGTTTCTCTTTACAGCAACTCACGTTGTCCCTGTGCAGGGCAGTACAAAGACACTGTTTGCATAGCCACCATTAGGGTTAGTTATCTGAACTCACTTTAAACCAGCAGGGAGAAACACTTCTAGGGCTCAAGAAATTACATCCCAAGACAGACCCTAAACTCAATCAGAAAAATCCCGTCCTACGTGGCTGGCCAAGGTGACACAGGAATGTTGTGGCAGAAGAAAGGTCCAGGTCCCAGGCCAGCAACGTAGAGGAGCCTTCCCCCCACTTCCCACACAGACCAGACAGAAACATCGCTCTCACTGGGATTTATCCACCAATCCCACTGGCAGAGCAGAAGGCTGCCCAGGAGGGAAAGCAGCTTATGTCTGAGGGATGGGGAAAACTACGTGTGCAAAGAGTTATGTGCGGAGCCGCAAGTACCACGGATGTGAGAATATGCAGGGAGGGAGATGGGCAGGAAAGAGGCACGAGCTGCTCAGAGAGGGGCCACGAGATTTTATCGAGATAACATTAACCCCCCTCCTACAATGCTCAGCAGGGGCGTTCACCCCCCTTTTATTTGCCACTGGGAACAATAGTGGGAAACCAGGCAGCAACTCTGCCAGCGCTGGCGACTTCCTTCATCTGCAGAGCTAAGCCTCCGCATGGTCAGACACCAGCCCTGTGCAGATGGCCTCTCTCATGCAGGGGTATGTGTTCCCCACATAGGAAGGAGCTGAGACTTTAGGGACCCCAGAAGAGCCGAAATTCTCCAGTGCAATTGGAGGTGGTGATTGGGATGATGAAAGGAAGGTGAAGGGGGCAGGTTGATACTTCCCTGCAGACACTGCAAAGCAGAAAGCCTGGGGAAACAGTAATATGATGGGAAAGTAAATCCCAGAGAAAGAGGAAATCCGGCTAAAGGGCATCTGCAAAGGAGGCGGAGGGTCTGTGCAGTGAGGAAAATATAAGCAATGGTTGTGGAAGCTGGCAGCCACTGATGCAAGGGATCCAGGAACCTTTCACCCCCAGACAGATGATCCTATAATAGGGTACTTGCCTGGGATTGCCTCTCCAGGGCCCCATAGAGATGTTCATCCTGGCTGGAGGGCAGTTGGTCTGTACTGGTGTACAACACCCATGATCACAACGCTGGCACCAGAGGAGGCTTTGCTGCATTCCCAGAGGGTGCCTTGGGACAGCAGACACCCGACAAGCAGTCACTGGTCCAAGGGTGGGGGCCATGCCCAACCCAAGGGTAAGGCGAGCTTCCAGCAGGGAGCAAGGCAGGCCTGCAATTTTGCATGGAGAAAACAAAAAAAAAAATCATATTTTAAGGAGGGAAGAGACCAATGCAACCACGTCAGCTTTCAGCCAGAAGGGTGGCAGGGCAGGTCCTCTGCAGAGTGCTTTCACCCCATGAAATGTGGCAGCTCCATTTGCAGAGGTCCCATAAGGTAAGTTTGGGGGTTAACAGTTCTTCCCAGCCTTTCTGCTAGTCCTGGGGAGATCTCAGGCCACCAGGAACACCCATAGGATCTCAGGACCCTCAGGGTTGTTCCAGACAGCAGCACCTCAGGTACCATAGCCTAGAGCTGCCACCTCTACCACAGGGCACCCACACAGCTGTTGAGAACAGACTGAATGCCACCCTCCCCAGCAGGCTGCCAAGATCCTCAGCAGCATCATTGCTGGCAGCAGTATTTATTTTGCTTCCTTACTCGGGCAGGAGATAAACCAGCTAGGTGTGAAGCCCTGAGGAAAAGCACAAGCTTCCCCACTTCCCAGCCAAGGTAGCCCAACCACCCCAGCTGTGAGAGGCTTCTCAGGGCCTTTTGTGGCAGGGGCAGCCCCCAAAATCCATCCCAGCACACCAAAGTGGTCCCCACCATCCCTGCCCAGCAGTGCTCTGAGGAAGGGCTCCAAGGGGCTCGGAGAAGAGGGCAGCCAACACGTCCTCTCTAGACGACATGAGCTATGAACCGTCCCTTGCAGGACTGATATGGGTCATCGCCAGACATGACGCTCAGCCCAGAAGGGAAGAGGGAGAGAGGGGAAGGCAAGGCGGCCATGCGGGGTGTGTGGATGAATGGGCCACTGCTCCCAGATCAAACCAAGCTCTGGAAGGAGAGGCAAGAGATCCCCTTGGCACCCTCACAGAAGGCTGCGGTTTCAGCTCGGTGCTAATTAAGACACCAAAGAAGCTGCACTGGAGGAGGATGCTGCAGAGGGGAAAAGGCGCCTGTCCCATTTTGCACTCAAGGCACCAGGGAGCCTGTGCTGTGGACCTGGCATCAGTGTCTGCTCATGGCAAAGGGAGCTGGAGAGACCGACCATGCATTCTTTCTCGGAGTAGCAGCTGCTCACTCTGCTATTATTTCCTACTGCTTCATATAATTTGTACTCCACAGCAAGCTATTGTCCCTTTCCACTGGCTATTTATTTCCTTGAATAGCCTCTGGGGAAGGATTTCAGTGCGGGAGTAAAGAAAAAAGAAAAACTCCACACAATAAATATCAAGTGGTGACCTGATTTAAACCATGTTCTCTGATCTCATCTGGGCCCTGGTTGCGGTTCCTCCCAGGAGTTGCGTTAAGCCACATTTCTGCCTTGGTTTCCCCCTTTTATGAAGCCTAGGGGGGAATGCCCCCTGCCTTAGAGGGCTGTGGGGTGGAATTCAAGAAGCTGAGCCCTGGATTTTCAGAGGCCAGCGCTCAGGACGTAACTGAGAAGAGGCTTCTACCACCTCCTGATGGAGATGCTCAGTCCTCCACCTGTCAGTCACAGAAATTCCCAGATAGGTTTGACAGGACTGGTTTCCCCTTTAGTCAAGAGGTGTTGGTTTGCCTCTCAGCAGATAGTGCTGCAACCTTCACCCAACCCATCCCTAAGCTCTGAAAGCCAGCCAGCTTCCTAAAGGAGGAGGACCAAGAGAACAAAATGTACTTACCTCAGCCAAACACTGAGGTAAGCAGGAGACTGGATAAGCAGGTCTGTGGATCTGGAGGGTGTGTACAGGAGAGGATTGTCCAGGAGATGCGGGAGAAGCCAAGTCAATGATGAGCATGAGGGAACTAGTACCCATGAGCACTAACCTCATGCCTAAGAGGTTAACCAGGGCAGGACAGCTCCTCTAGGGAAGGCGTTGAAGTCTCTGCATGCGGATCAACTAAAATGGGAAGGAACAAAGGACTGGAGGTGAATCCCCTGCCACCCCTCATGCCCCAGCTCCCTGACAGTGTGTCATGCAGAGCCCCTGTGGGAAGTATGGAAGTAGCATCCATGCTCTGAACGTGGGGGCAAGGGATTAGAGGCCATCGGCCTCCGGTAGGGTCTCCACCAGCATCACCCTCCTTCATCTGTAGGGTGCAATTTCTCCTCCTTAGGATGTGGGGAATAAGGAGGAGGAAGGATAAAGCTAGCTGAAGAGCTAAAATGTGGAAAAAACCTACCTTTCTTCAGGGCTAGGGGCAGCAATGGAGGGAACCTGCACCAAGCAGTGGAGCAGATCAAGAGCACAGGGGAAGGGTGTAGCCTCAGACTCCATCTCTCTCCCTACCCTACCAGAAAGGCACTGGTGCCACAGTGACTGACATCTCCCATCTCCATGGGGAGCTCAAAAGCGTTCTGATGGATGGTTTCCATCCGCAGGGCCAAATTATGTCCTTATACCTTTGCAGAGGACATCTCTCTCGGGCAGCTCTGAAGTCTGTGGCAACACTTTTGTGTGCTATGAGTTGTGCACAGAGCAGGGAGGAAGGTAGTTCATGTGCATGGGAGCTGGCTCATAAGGCATCAGGGCCATTTCATCAACCCAAGCAGCCAGATGAGTCACATCTTAGGGGTCCTCAGCTTGCCCGAGGGGCAGGAGAAGGAACTGAACTGGCAGAGTGTGGGGAAGGGAGGTCAGAGGACTGATTACATGCCACCCAGTTCCGTTTCCAGCCTTCATTTCTCTAATTCTTTCCCTCGTGGGGGCATGCCAGGAATGTGGGTTGTGGGAAAGGCTTTCAAAAACACGCCTGGAGATAAAAATGCACTTTTGTTGAAAGCTTCCCTACTGGCAAAGAGAAGATGCATAGAAGGCTCATGGCTTCCCCCTCTCCTAGACTTCTGGGATCTCCCAGCTTTACCCAGACTTGCTAGATGAGATATTATTAGCTTAATGGGAAAAGGATCCTTCCAAAAATCCTCCACAAAGGATCAGCTTCATGAGGTCTTATGCTCCACTTGCATCTTGCACCAAAAGAGTAAGATCTCCAACAGCTTTATCTTACCATTAAGTAAGGAAGATGGTAGCCCCCTCATCTTGCACATGGGGAAACTGAGTCACAGATACCCAAGTTCACATCCAAAAAAACCTCTTCTTGTTTAGAGTCTCATCTTAAAGCTCCCATCGACAGATTTTAAAAAAAAAAAAAATTTAAAAAAATCCAGCTTTGCAAACCTGTCTGAGAAGCTAAAAAGAATCTGGGCTCCCTTGGCTAATGCAGCTCGAGTATCAGAGATGCTGATCTCTCCCCACACCAGCTACTATCAGTAGGAGGTGCTGAGGCATACGGTGCCTCTGAAAAAAATTAGCCCTTGGGTGGGTCCGATTAAGTCCAAAAACCAGAGGCATTCAAAATGAACGGATGCCTTCCAACAGTGGAAGCCAGGGGACTTCCGAGATGCCCCAAGCCCAACTCCCCTGACTTCAAGGGGACCATTTCCCACAACAAAGACAGTGTGAGGCCAGCTGGCTGGAACTCGAAGCAGCAAAAAAGAAACGCAGCGTTGCGCCATACACAAAAGGTCCGTGGGGACCTCCCTCCATTGAGCTCCAAGCAGCCATCCCGGATTCAACCCCCCAGGACAGCAAGGGCACGCAGCGAGAGTGACTGTCGAGTCCCCGCGCGCAGCGGTCCGTCCTGCACAGGGAGAACAAGGCTGCTGGCACTGCGTGACTCACTTTGAGCGTGTTTCTCACGGGCTCCAGCGCTGAGCCCAGGCGGGTTGGACAACTCTGAGGACTTGCAGGAATCCTTCAGACAAGCAGAAACTGTCTGAGTCACACGCACAAGGCACGATGCCAAGGGTGGCTCATCCACTGGAAAAAAAAAAAATAAAAAGGAGAAAGAAACGCTGAGGGAGAAATAGCAAGTTTTGAAAAGCCACAAGAATTAACAGCTCATGGGCTGGAAAGAAGGGGAGCAAAAACAAAAGGTCTGTTCTCCCATGCTTATGTCATTAAAGCCAAGTATCCTTCATCCCCGCTGGGAAGCAGCAAGCCACCTTACCACCCATCCGCTTTGAGAGGGTCTGAAGGGGCGATCCACCCTGGATCTAAGGCCATGGCTGGGGTCTGCAGAGGAAGGGGTTGTCAAGTCAAAACTATCTGTTGCTCCAAAATCAGCTTGAACACACTCCCTTGATGGCCCTGCAAAATGAAATGGTAAAAACCAAACCAGATGGAAATGGGAGAGAAAAGCTGCCAAAAAAAGGGAATCCAAATCCCGCAATGACTGACTCAGTGCGGGAAATGGGCATCTAAAGAGGGAACTGCATTTGAAGGAGACCTAAGAAAAGACCAGGCCCACACAACCGACTCCCTGTTCCTCTCCTCCCCGCCTTCCAGAGGGAAGGGCACAAGAAATACATGAACCCATGGACCTTCAGAGCAAGCCACAGGGAAAAGAGCTGAGCCTGACCTGCTGCAGGAGCTCTAAGGACAACCAAAGTGCAGAGGAGGTCCCAACTCTCGCTGGCACAAGGAGTGCTAAATTACTTTTTCCCTGCTTCCCAGTGAGAAGCTACAGCCACAGCCTTGCTTAGAGTTGCCACCAGGTCAAGGAGCTTTGAAAGCCAGCTCCTGAGCCTGCTGGGTCACGGCACTGCCCAGAGACGTTTCATCTCCACACGGTACCGCAGGGAGCAAGGCAGCAGCTGCTTGCAGCTGCATTGCACTGCTGGGACACCTCATCTCCCTTTCCAGCACTATACTGGGCACTAAGGGACACCCTGTGCATTTGAGGACACCCTGTTTTGCTGACCAGTCCTATATGGGCATCTTGTCCCTCCTCCGGACTGCTCCTGTGAGCCTCTACTCCTGTTTCTGACCCATTCCACTTAAGCAGTCGTACATAAGCCCTCGCTTGACAACAGTGGATGTTTATTTTGCATTCCCAGCCGTCGTGCTAGGCTGCTTGTTCTCTCTGGCTCTCTTTCCCTTCCCTCCAGTTTGTGCCTCTTCCTGCTGTCCTCATTTTTCCCACCACTGGCAACACACCCAGGCCAGAACCTGGCTGTGTCTCTCTGGCTGCCCCCAAGTTTCTTCGCACTGTTCCCCCTGAGAGTCCCCCAGCAGCGAAGCAGAAACCCAGTTTTAATTGCAGTCAGATTACTGGATGGAGAACGCTTGTTCCCGAGAGGGGAAAAGGGTATTACAAACCAAATGCTTTGAATACGACTCACACCAGACAAATCTTATCATATCCCAGGCTGAATAGCCCCAAACATATTGCCATTCACCATGCAACAAATGGACTTGCCAAGCCAGGAGATCTGATAAGAACAATGCGAGGAGGACCGATGGCTGCAACTGCCAGGCAAGTTCCCATCCCCACGCAGATAGCTTATCTCTTCTGTCAAGATGGGACACGCATCAACGTCTGGTGCACAACAGCAGGGAAAAGCTAGTGAAGACCTGCTCTCCGGTCCTGAACATGCACGTAGCACTCCTTACAACACCGTCCCTGAGGAACATCTCTATTACTCACTCGGTCTCATTAGGAAAGGGGTGGGAATCTTTCCTGAAAGAACTCCGGCAGAGACACAGCTCTCCAGGGACCCAGCTCAGGATGAGCTCAAGAGTGCCTAGTGCCTGCTCTGGACACCAGCAAGCACAGCAGCTAGAGAATGGCTGGAGGGAAGAGGTCTCATAGCCCACTCTTAAGCCACACTGGGACACTGTTGCTTTTAACCCCATCGACTCCCAGCACGCATCCTCCTCCTGAAATTCAGCCAGTGTCGCTACAGGGAGGCAAGCTACTCAAGACGTAAAGCTACTCTGTGCGAGGAGAGAGGTGGAAAGAGGAGCAGCCTCTGCTGGGAGCATCTCCTCCTTCTGGACAGAGGAGGGGGATTTGGGCTGCAAATCAGGGACGGCAAAGGTGCAACGTGGTTGCAGTGAGACCCAGAACGTGGACGCTGCCTTCAAGATGCCCGCTGGGCTGAGGGGACCAGCAGCGTGCCACTTGAACACAGCCCCTCCAGGCAGAGACAAGGCAGAGGCTGTTCGGATGCATCCGGAGGTGTGCGCCTGATCCTTCTCCTGGCTGGGGGACTTGTCTGTCAGCACATTAAATGGAAGATACACAAGCTCTGCCCCCGTTCTGCTCTCTGAGTGAGTTCCCAAACCTGATGTAGTTTGGGGTGGCGGGGGAAACAGGACAGAGTTGTGCATGCATGGGAAGCCCTTGCAGAATCATGTGCTCCATGAGCAACATGATGGGCTCCTTGTTCTGCCTGCCCAGGGCAAATTCAACATGTCTGTGCACCCAGGCCGGAATGGTCCCCTGCATCCAGCAGCTGGTCCCCACACCCCCATGACCTCATGCACTCAGGCAACGTTTCCTCATAGCATCTCTCCCACCCCACAAGGCAGGAGGTCAAATGTGGCGAGTGATCCACAACACGGGGTGTAGGACACTGAGTCACAACCCTGGGTTCAGCCGTGCCCAGCAGACAGAGCGTTTCCCAGTTTCAGTCTGGTGCACGCACTCCCATCCCACACACTCACCTACAACCTGTTGCGTGACATTTCCCATCTTCGGAGAGGGGAAAAGTGGAAGATTAGGGGGTAAATATGCAGGCTGCAGGGGATTGCACTTCAAAAGCCTGCCTTCAGAGGGACCTGGGCTTGCAGGGTGTAGCTGTTTCGCTCTTGGCCCTAAATGCAAGGAGCAGGTCACAGCTCCCATCCATGGGGTTAAATGTTCGGCGACACCAAGGCTCTGTTGGGAACAGTCCCCAGCCGTGCCTGGGCACTGAGGCACTGCTAACTGGCACAGCCCAAAACCACGCCAGGGAGGCTGCTAACAACTGCATGGCACCAGCCATCATCCCGAGGCAGCGCCCGGGCCTGGCCCTGCTCCTGTTGCGTTTACTAAGACAGACGAAGCCAGAGGAACCAGAAAGGAGCCTACGAAAGGCCAGGTCCACGCTCGGGAAATCTGCGTACGCAGACTCTGCGTCTCCGTCCTCCTCCTGGGTCACAGTTTTCTTTTTATTCCTAACCCCACGTCCACCGTGCCCCGGCACTGGGTTCACTCCGCCCTGCTGCTCCTCGCCGCAGCCAAAAGCAGGGCTGAAGCTGGCTGCGGTGCCAAGCGGCAGAGGCCAAGCAGCCAGGCTGGAGGCAGAGAGCTGCCGGACTGCCTCCTCCTGTCGTTTCACAGTCCGGACTTAAGCCAGAGCTGAAGTTTCCTAGGGAACCTGAGGCAGCTGCAGCCAAAGCAGGATCATTGGCAATGGGAGGATTTTCAAGCCTGGGCCAAAACCCATCTATTCAAGCTCACCAGCTGCCAAACCTGAGCCAGCTGCACAGCCGAGAGCACGTGCATTCGGCACCGGGGCACCCCGCAGCGAGAATGCCTCCTCCCTGTGCCGCGTTGTAAAAGAGAGGCTGCACATGGCTGCATCTCTGAGCTCCCCGGGCTGCTGCTACGCTAAACATCCCCGGCAAACGCTTCACTAAGTCACACTTCGCTGTCGCCGCAATGCAGGGATGTATTCATCATCCAGGCTTGGGGATTTGCCGCAGCTGGGCTCCCTGATTTGCTCCAGGATGCCTAGTTTTGTGTCACCGATCTCTGCTCAGATCATGCTTGGGTGCCCATGAAAAATGCATTTGCAATAGGATTTTTCTCCTTCTCCCTCCTGCTGTTCTTTAGAGCCAAACTGTATCTCAGCAAAATCCAGGCTTTTAAACCATTTTTTCCCCAATACTTGTGCTTTCTAATGACATCCCTTCCATCTGCTAGTGATAACACAGCAAGTCAGGGCTAGAGCAAGCATGGGTGAATGTTCACCTTTTCAAGTGCCTCTCATGACACCTGAATCCCAAGCACACTGTATCAGTAGCGGATCTGCTCCAGTCTGGAGCTGATCTCATCAGTGGTGCAGTGAATGACTTCATCAAGGCTCCCTCTTGCAGGCTCAGGGCCTTCGATGCTCACTTCAGGCCCATAAATTTAAGCCGCTCTCTCTAACCTGGCAGGTCTTTCTCTCCCTGTTCTGTATTTGGCTTACCCAGATATATAACCCACCAGCCCCCTAAGCCACGGCTATGACTAGGGCTTCTGTCCTGCTGGTTTTCTTTCATCTTTGCCTGTTGCCGATACTGTTCCTCAGCAGCAAGAGCATTCCCGTGTTCTCGGAGCATCCCCTGACTGCCCCGGACTCTCTTGGGAAGAAGCTATCGGCAACGGCAAATCCAGGTGAGCCTTCCCCAGGGGGTAAAGAGGCACTGCCACTCCCTACACTGGTCAGGAGGGCACTGCCGGCCACTCGGTCGAGGGATCAAGACACCCCTTGAGTTGCCCAGTCTGGAAGGAGGGCTCGAACACAAGGAGCAGCAAGCTGCACAGCTCACCCCGAACTCTGGTATTTGCTTGTCTTGCTGAGCCAGTTGCTCTAATGACAGAACCAATGTGCAAAGGAAATTTAGTATACAGAGGTCAAGGCAATTCCCCAAAGGAAGCAAGTGCAATTACCCCCATGCTAACAACCAGGGAAACTGAGGCAGTGAGCATAGCTGTGTATTTCCTTGAGTCTTGCTCCGAGACATGCTTAATTGCAGAGATGTAGCCAGCAGGTTTTCTGATCCCTTATCCAGCATCCTGTTCCCTCATTCTGCTCCCGTAGTTGTAGAAGGATGTCTTTGATCACCGGGGACAGGTCTTCCTACAGCGAAAAGGGAAATGCTGAAAGAAATGGAAGGGAGCAATCCTGGTGGATGACTGCATACCACAAGAAAGTACTGCATATGAAAGGGAAGGAGACATTTCCTATTAGATTAAAGGAGCTCAAACCTGCTCTCCCTCTAGAGAAGTATGCAATTCTATACTTGCCTCTCTAATTGCAACCCTCTGCTGGGAAAGGTGCTTACAAGTATTGCAAAAGAAAGATTAGCCAAGGTCAGGGAATAGCAGGGCTGCAAATCCAAAGGATTGCGTAAGAGGTGCATGGTCCGAGGTGATGTCAGGAGAGGTGCTGCCAGTCCTGTTCCAAGAGAAAATAGCAGAGGTAAAACTGAGCCAAAATCCCAGGCACCGGCTGCTGCAGTCAGCCGGAGCGGGAAAACAAGAAAAGGGAACAAAAGACTGCAGTACCGAGCTTTAGGAAAGTGAAAGGTATGCCTTGGCAGAATGCCTTGCCAAGGAAAGAGGAATGTGACGGGGAAGGGGAACCTCGCATCACAGGCCAGAGCCGACGACCCAGCAGGAAGCGCAGGAAAGCTCTCGCTGCCGCACACGAGCGCATCTGAAAAACACCGCAGGGTTCATGTAAACACACAAGGCAGAGAAACCAAACAAAAGCTGGGACAGAGCGAGCGTGACAGGGCGGTTCTGGCGGGCTGAAGATGACCTGGTGGGTGGAAAACCCCTCTCCCGGGCGACCCGGCCACTCCTGCGAGGCCGCCTTCCCTTCCCGACTGAGGGAGACTTTGCCTGTTTTGCGATTCACCTCGACTGTACAGGCAGCAAGAGCATTTGCTAAGCCCAGGTTGATCAGGCAGGAGCTCTCCCCTGCCTGCTGCTGCCCTCTGCGGGACAGCCTGCTGCAAGGCCTGCCAAACCTGGGATCCTGCACCCCTCCGCCAGCACAAGCTTTCATGCCAACTACCCGGGCCTCCAGCTTGCACGTAATCACTTTCCTCCGCAACTGGCTAGGAGCTAATTATAGTTCCAGTACTTTCATTCTGGAGCGGTGTTAATTACAACATGGAGCGTCTCACTCCATCCAAACCTAGTTTGGGACTCCAGCTGTTGGTAAAAATAAATTGAGGGACAGGAGAAAGGTTTTTCCTCACGCATCATCTAGCCACTGTTATAGGGAGCAAAATTCAGACTCAGATCTCTTTTTTTGTTGCACTTAGGGTCTTCTTAGATGGAAAGCAGGAGTAACCAAAGGGAAAAGAGACTCCTAAATCGATGAGAAATAAAAGCAAAGTCTGAAAGGCCGCTGCTGACACAACTGTTATGCATGAGTTCACTCACCATTGTTTGCAACCAGCTGAAAAGAGGCGCAGCCTTCCATTCATCCTAGACTTGCTAACCACTGGGTGTTGCCAGAAAGAGAAAAATAAACAACCTTGAGACTCCAAGGGATCGAAACCTGAACAAAAGGGGGCTGTGAAACACCAGACTGCAAAACCACTCCTTCTGAGGCACGGCTTTGTGGGTTGGAGAGAAGTATGCCTTCTACGCAGATTGTACATGACCTAGAAGAGCAGTATCTAGGCCTCAGTCTCCTAAAGATGACTTAAGGATTCTCAGAAAAATCAAAGAGGTAGTAGTGACAGGCAAGGCTGACTCATAAGATTAAAATAACTCGTGTAAAACGTGCCTAAACACAGCAGAGGGAAGGATGTGGCAATTTTCTATGAAAGGCACTTAAAAAAAAAGGCTTTGTGATGCAAGGCAGTGACAGTTAAAAAAAGAACTACATTCAAGCACTGAAAAGTACTTTTTAATGGCCAAAAATTCCCCCTCCAAAACAATGGCTAGCCATAAGGAAAAGACATTAGGCGTGACATCAGGGCAGTTCCCTCGCCTGCCATCTGCGGGATTAGCACTGTAAATGAGTAACCCAACACAGGACCACTCTGACTCAGATGTCTATCTCCAGGATCAGAGGCTTTAAGGCTGAACAGGCAGTATCGTACTTGCACTCCTATGGCCAAGGCTCCGGCAGGGCCAGCCCCAGCGGGTGACTTTAAGCAGCAGCGCTGATGCGGTACACCGCGGACTCTTCAAAGAGGTAGAGGCCTGTGCTCCCCAAAGGTCATCGAGTTGGCACCTTTCACCAGCATTATTTAAAAACAACAAATCACCACAGGAACACAGTTCCCTCCAAGACCACTGGGGCGCAGAGAAAATGAGCGGTATTAAGCCATACAGTTAGGGCTGGCCTGGATTACCAGAGCTACAAGGAGAAAGAGGACAAATTGAGTTTATGTTTCTAAAGCCCTTAGTTATTTCCAGGCCTTCGCCAACCTCCCCCCAGCTGCTCAGCCAGGCGGGAGAAGGCCTGCCGGGGGAGGACCGGCAGCTACTTAAAGATAACTCCCACCAGGGCACAGCGACTCGCCTACTAGCATTTATAATGCCTCCTAAAGCCCCCAGCCCCTCCGAGAGGCCGCCCACAGCCGCCAAGGCCTTAAGGAGAGGGACCGGGTCCCCGCCACCCCCCTCCGGGCCGGGCGGGCGCGCAGCGCGCATGCGCCGGCAGGCTCGTGTCCTTTCAAAGGACACGCGGCTCCCCCGCCAGGCGGAAGTGCCCGCTCTCTCTACCGGAAGTGGCCTCACCTGCCAGTACGAGGGTTCTTCCGGGAAGGGAGGTCGGCTAGTTTCCGTCCGGCGGTCGGTTTCCGGCGCTCCCGGCCTGCGCTTGCCCTCACTTGCTTTCTCCGTCCTTCTCCTGGAGCCCTTCCGCTTCCTTCCCCGTCCTGCGCCTTGCTTCCCCCTCCCAATTCTGCGCGCTGAACTCTATGGTGCCTTGGAGGTGCGCTTCGGCAGGGGGCGCGCTGGGAGCGGGGCGGCGCTCTGCGCCTCCCAACTTCCGGTGCTTTATGGTAAGACCGTCGGAGAGGCGCTCTAGACGGTTCGGTCCTTTCTCCATGGCTCGGCGGTACCGGGCCGGGCGGGTGGGCGGCGGAGCCCTGTTACCCCGCTGAGGTAAACCGGTGGGCGGGCGGGACCCTCCGCCATGGAGCCCGAAACGTTGGAGGCGTGCATCAGTGAGTGCGGCTGGAACCGCTTCTGACACGACACGGCCCGGCCGCGCCGCCGGCGGGCCCCGGCC
>NW_010972537.1:3156213-3240460 GCF_000737465.1 Haliaeetus leucocephalus
TGGGGAGGGCAGTGGGGTGTGCGGGAAGGGGGGGGGGACCGTCACGGATAGGGTCTGGGGGTCGCAGATAGCGAGGTGTCGGGGTGGGCCTGGAGGGGTTGGCTTGGGGCAAATGGGGGTGTTGGGGCCAGGCGTGAGGGGTGGGTGGTCGTGGGGTCGGCTGGGGTCTGAGGATGGAGACCCTGGAGCTGATGGCAGGTCAGGGAGAGAGTCGGCAGGCGTCCGTCGCAGCGGAGATGGGTCAATGTGCGCCGGTGGCGGTGAGAGGGTTTGTGCACCGGGTTTCTACGGGAAGGTGCGAGTGGACGCGAGTGTGTTTCTCCCGACACGCCGTCCTCCGCTGATGCATCTGGTGGGGTTGGCAGGGCGGGAGCGGGAACGATATTGCTCCTCACCTCTACAGGGTGGGAGCCTGGGGAGATTTTTCTCACCGTCCGTTTCTCTCACCCGCAGACAAAGCGACAAACCCCCTGAACAAGGACCTGGACTGGGATGGTATCAATGCTTTCTGTGAGCAGCTCAATAAGGAGCTAGAGGGGTAAGTGCTTCATCCTTCCCCCAGGCTGCTCTGGGTCACAGCCTGGGTTATGATTCCTCACCCAGTAAAATTCAGTGGGGTTGTCCTGAGAGCTGAACAGGCACAAAGCTTCTCAAAGTGGGGGTGGGTGGGGGGTCCTGGTCTGCTAACAGAAGGTTCCCCCAGGGTTTTGAGGTGTCTTGGTGCCTTATCAGTGCCTTAAACTTGCAACATGCTTTTCAACCCTGGACTCCTAGGCAGAAACACAGGTACCAGGCTTTTCAGCAATAACGGGCTAGCTTTTTTTCTTCCCCTTGCTCCTTCCAGTCCTCCGCTTGCTACCCGACTTCTTGCCCACAAGATCCAGTCTCCGCAGGAATGGGAAGCTATCCAGGCCCTCACGGTAAGGGCATCTGCAGGCTGGTAGAACTAGGTGGAGGGCCAGGGTGTGGAGTTGCTCCAGTTTGACTGGAGGAGCACAGGAAGCTTTGAATTCCCTCTGAGAAAGCCCTGGAGCACCTGGGCCGTTGGGTGGGAGAGGGGCTGAAGGTCATTCCACAAGAGAGGAGGGGTGACTGGTAGGAAAGGCCTTGTTGCTAGGAAGGATCATAACCTGTTGAAGTTGATAGGAAGCTTTTTGTCCTTTGTTGTGGTGGACTTGGCAGTATTAGGTTAATGGTTGGACTCAGTGATCTTAAAGGTCTTTTCCAACCTAAATGATTCTATGATTCTTAATGGTGTTGTGGATCCACGCTGTGAAACCCCGGTGTTTGTGAGCTCTCTAAGGGGTTCCCTTTCCATGGGCTGTTGAGCCACCTTTGCAAAGACTGACCCCAAAGAGGAAAATCTTCTTGCTTCCCTTTGGGAGGGTGCTTGGCCACCTGGGACAGCAAGGGGGTGTCCCTCCGCACTGCTGTGAGGATAGCCATAGGTTCCATGCCTGGCCAGGGTGGAGCAGGAGGGAGCTGGCTCCTGAACCTGCTGCTGACCCCATGCTGGGGCTCACCTGGCCCCACCTGGCCCCTCTCCCCAGGTGCTGGAGTCCTGCATGAAGAGCTGCGGCAAACGCTTCCACGACGAGGTGGGCAAGTTCCGCTTCCTCAATGAGCTCATCAAAGTGGTGTCACCCAAGGTGGGTCTCAGAGCATTGTGCTGGAGGGGACTGAAGCCTGGTGGCAGGAGGGCTTTGGGAAGAAGTGGTGGCTGAGCAGAAAGGTCAGGCACCTGCTGGGATGTGGAGGAGACAGGGCAGTGCTAGTAGGAGGTTTAGTCCTTGTTCCCTGGTGAGTTTTCTGTTGGGAAGGTGAGCTTTCACCCCTCTGCTCCAAGCTGATTCTTCATGCAGGAAGCTGAGAGCCAGCTAGACATGATGCAACCAGCGCTTGTGAGACTACTGAGCTCATGTGCGTGCCTGGAGTCACCTTCCCTGCAACTCTGTTGGGCTCTGTCTGTGCTGCATGTGCTCAGGAACCTCCCCCAGCTTTGACATCGTGACCACGTCTCTCTGGGGTGTCCCAGCCTGGTTGAGACACTCTCTGAGGGCAAGCCCAGGCCTGGTCAGTGGTGCTCTGACGAGTCCATCTGAAGCACCACATCGTTACCTGCTCCTCTGCTGATGCTGCTGGTCCTGCAGCAGAATAAGCTGTGCGTGCTCTCCTATTCAATCAAGGCAGTTAACACCAGCAACTATAGAGTTAAGGGAACACAGACTAAATATGACTAAGGAAAATCTTCGTCTGCCAGTCACAGCTTGTGATCTGTGTCAACAAATAGTCAGGGACAGTGACAGCGGCATCCTAAAGTCCTTGCTAGGCGCCCTAGAGAATGTCCTGTACCTTAAGCCACTGGCCTCCGGTGGCACATGTGCTGTTTCTAACACCAATGCCCCCAGCAGACCGAGGGGAGAAGGGTGAAGGATGATTGCATGGCAGAGGGAGAGCTGTAACATTTGGACATCTCACTGCTGGGTGCTGGTCATCTGGAGCTCAACTAGTTCTAAAGGGTGCCAGGCTTTGGAGAGTGCCCCTGAGAGAGAGAGAGAGAGAGGGCTGGGCCCTGCCCTAGGGACCGTTACCCACAGTCCTTGCCCTCTCCCAGTTCTGCTGTCCCCTTGTTCCTGGAGGGCTGCTGTGCCGAGCAGCTCCTGTTTGGAGTACCCTTTCCTTCACAAGGTGACAAAGACCTGCCTGAGCCTTCCCACCTGTCCCTGTGTGTCGCTGA
The DNA here is from genome assembly GCF_000737465.1 of Haliaeetus leucocephalus. NCBI lineage: Eukaryota > Metazoa > Chordata > Aves > Accipitriformes > Accipitridae > Haliaeetus > Haliaeetus leucocephalus. Next base: position 3,158,951 of record NW_010972537.1, read on the forward strand.
GGGGCTGCTGGTGCAGCGCTTCTCTCACCTCTTGTGTTTCCTGTGGTGGAAACCAAGCACAGCATAGAACGTGTTGCAAGGACCTTGTGAGCTTTCCTGCTTGCTTCCTCTTTCCTCCTCCTTGTGCCGTTGGGAACGGTCTCACTTCTCCTCGGGGAGGGGAGGAGAGGAACAGGCCAGGCTTGCAACGGCTCAGATCAGCTTCAAGCCACCACTTCTCTCTTCCTCCAGTATCTTGGCAGCCGGACACCAGAAAAAGTGAAGTCAAAGATCCTGGAGCTGATGTACAGCTGGACATTAGGGCTGCCTCACGAGGTGAAGATCTCAGAAGCCTACCAGATGCTGAAGAAACAAGGTGAGAGGCAGTGGTCTGAAAGAGGAAGGGGCATGGACGGTTTGCTCTTCCCTGTTTTTTGTCCGGGTAGAATCCAAAACATACTCTCCCTTTCCTGTTCCCAGACCCAGCACATCCATCAGTCTGGCTCAGCACCAGGGGCAGGTGCAAGAGCAGGTGCCTTGGGGCTCCTAGCTGGCCAGAGGGAGTTGCTGGTGGTCTGAGTTTCTTGATGAGTTGGAGGGGACATCTGCTTGCTCCTACAGGAGATGGGGCACTGGAAAGGTCTGGGACTGAAGGGTTGCGAGTGCTTTGGCAGTTGATGCTGGGTTTTTCTAAGAAAGGATATTTAATGGGAGTGGAGGGCTGTTCTTCCATGAAAACACAATCCAGGATCATGGGTAGCAGGAGCAAACCCACACACCCTCAGTCCCAGCTGGGTTTGGTGGGCCATTAGGGAAGAAAGGACCTAGGTGGCAGCCCCATCCCCCAGTGGGGCGAGTCTTCCTGACCTCTCCGTTGGTGTCTACTGCAGGGATTGTGAAGTGTGACCCAAAACTGCCTGACGATGCTCCTTTTCCACCGCCTCCCCCTCGGCCGAAGAACATCATCTTTGATGATGAAGAGAAATCCAAGGTAAGGGCTCTGTGCAAGGAGAGGGACAGTGGGCAGCATCTTCCCTGCTCCAGGATCTCCTATCCCCTTGAGGCAGAGATCCAGAAAGACTCACCCCCCTGCTCCACATGCTCTCCTTCAGAAAATGCATCACAGGAATGCTGAGGGCCCGCTCCAAAATCATGATGAAGGAAACACCCAGAGGTGGGGCATGTGGGTCTGTTTGACCTTTGGAGCACTTAGCTGCAGGATGGTGCAAAGGGTGAAGTGCTGACATTAGCCCAGCAGGTTCTGGGAGGTTTGCTGCTGTGCTGTCTCCAGGCTTGTGAGTTCCAGGCCATGAGGTTTAAATCCCAGCCCCAGATGCTGCTGCTGTTATCTCTTCCCCACCCCCAGCACTGCAATCTGCTTATTGCCCAACTACGTATACCCTCCTGGACCCATCCTATATTGCCTTTCCATCAGAACTGTGTCACCACTCAGGCAAACTGCTGCATTATCAGTGCTGATACATTTAAGCAAGTATTAGGCTCCTCTGGGTCTAGTTCTGCAGCAGAGGTGTGATCCCAATTTGCTGCAGGGGATTTATTTTGCCTCCATGGGTCACAGTGTGCAAATGAGGATTTGTAGGTGGCCAGTGGCACTGTTCACTGTCTGTGGAGGGGGAGAAAAAGTGGGAGCTCTCCCTTTTCCCCAGTTGCACCTGCAAAGAGGCCTGTGAAGAGGTCCGAGTAGGAGTCCATTACAATCCCATGGTAATTCCTGCGAAAACCAGGCTTTCTGTCGTTCTCAGTACTAGTGCTGCTGTGCTCCAGGGTCTCCATGGTGCGTAACAGGCAGGGAGGAGCAGGTTTTGAATGCAGGGGATCTTCAGGGAAGGACCTATCTTACATAACCAGAACCACAACGGAAAAAGGAAGATCGGTTGTACTACTTCTCTCCCTGGTCTCTGATGGCCCACAAGCTCTTGTGGCTGGGCTTTCAAATGGCTGGCATTGTCTGCTGCCTCTGCCAGATACGGGTTTGGGGCAGGGGTAGTAACTCTACTGGCTCTAGTGTTGCACGATTGACTCTGGCTGCCACTCATCAGCTTGGGCTCAGAGATAACTTCTCTTTTGCAGATACTGGCTCGTCTCCTGAAAAGTTCCCATCCTGAGGACCTCCGGGCTGCCAACAAGCTCATCAAGGAGATGGTTCAGGAGGTGGAGCTGGGGGGTCATGGTCTGGGTGGCAATGCTTGGCACTAAGGGAACAGTGGGTCTCTGTCCTCATGCAGACATATGGAGCTTCTGCCCAAAATCTTGCAGCAGCAGCAGCTGCTAAAGAGTCCTTGTGTGATTTCTGCCATCCCTTGGCTACTTGAAGGAATGGCTGTGGGCGCTTTCTGTGGCCCAAGCCCTGCTGCAGCACTAGATCTGCAGCAGTTCCATCCCTGTTTGGCAAGTGCTGGCCCAGAGATGATCTGGAGTTTTCCACTGGAGTGGGAGCTGTTTTGAGGGCAGCGTTGCTGTGCCTTAGTCCAGGGCGTTGGTGTGTTGGCTGGCCCAGCCTTCCTCCTCTCCAAGTTGCAGACAAGAGCAAGGACATCCTTCCCTATGTGCTTCCCCTCCAGGACCAGAAGCGCATGGAGAAGATCTCCAAGAGGGTGAATGCCATTGAGGAGGTGAACAACAATGTGAGGCTGCTGACAGAGATGGTGACAAGCTACAGCAAGGGGGAGACAACAGAAAGCAATGAGGACCTAATGAAGGTGAGGAAAGGCCATCCTAGCACCCTCCCTGGGCTTAGCAGAGATGGGTGACCGTTATCCCCCCAAGTTCCTCTTGCCTGTTTTGTACCCCCAGCTGAGCATCCTGCTGATTGCCTCAGCACCCCTTTCTTCTCTCCCCCAGGAGCTGTATCAGCGCTGCGAGCGCATGAGGCCCATGCTTTTCCGGCTTGCCAGTGACACAGAAGACAATGATGAAGCTCTGGGTAAGCGTATCTGGCCTTTCTCATTCTGTCCTCCCTCTATCCTCTTTCAGGGAGCCTGTGCTTCAGCTGCCCATGGCATGGCATCTATCAGTAGTTGCTGCTCTGTTTGGGGTGACTGCTCACTGTAGGTTAGTTAGTCTATGGCTTGGCACTAAGCAGGGGCAGTCAGCGGTGTTACAGGCTTCCTCTGCTTCACTGTAGGAATGATGCTTAAGCTTGTCCTGCTGAGACTGACATGGAAGTGTCACGGTACCCTGGTGCAGTCTGCAGCAACAATTGTGAAAGCGCTATCTGCAGCGGGCTGTTAGCAGTTCCTTGGGCCTTGCTTTGAAGAAATAGAGTTGGGGTATAAAAGTCACTCTGTTTCTTCACAATTTTCAAACTTACTTCCCACCTATTCTGTTGCAGCAGAGATCCTGCAAGCCAATGACAATCTGACACAGGTGATCAATCTCTACAAGCAGCTTGTACGGGGAGAAGAGATCAATGGGGAGACGGTGGCTGGTCCCCTTCGAGGTGAGGAGACTTGGGGAATGGGGACAGGAACGTCAAGCAGAGGGACCCTATTGCTGGTTTCCTGCAGTATGTAATTGCAATGTAAGAGAAGATTGAGAGAAGTGGAAAGGTGAAACCTGCAGGACGTCAGACTGGGACTGGTGAGATCAGGAAATTGGCTTGTAGAGATGACTGATGCATGAAGAGAGGGAATAGGAAGGGAGAACAGAGGGGGAGTTCCCCCTCTCAGGTGTGAGGAAGGATGGGAACTGGCCTCAGCACACTGGATAAGGGTTTCTGTTTCAGCTTGTTCCTTCTTTGCAGGCAGCACCTCAGCACTTCTGGATCTGTCGGGCCTGGATCTTCCAGCAACAGGCCCTTCCTACCCAGCCTTGCCCACCCTTTCAGGTGGCTCAGCAGTCCCCGTGCCTGACCAAGCTGGCTCTGTCTCCTTGCTGGATGATGAACTTATGTCTTTAGGTGAGAAATCCAGAGCAAAAGCTCTTTATTCTCCTTGTGGCAGGAACATGAATAACGGAGAGCTCTGGGAGAGGTGAATAATGAAAGACCAAGAGGTGTCCTTCACTTAGTGTGAGGCAGAAGGAGGGAAGGACTCTGCTATGATTCTGAACTTCAGTCCCGTGCGGTTTTCCTGGCTAGTCAGAGAGAGCCTGCAGGGATGTGCCCTCTGATTTGCTCTGGGAAAACTGACCTGGCAGGTAAATCAACAGTGATGCAATGGCCATCCCCAGATGGGATCACAAGGTTGGATCACCCCCAGCTCTTCATCTTTACTCCTTGCAGTTGAAGTCATGAGCAGACAACAGATGCATTGGACTTCCAGAACTGTTGACATGGATATCTTGTGAGGTGCCAATCCTAGAAGGCTGTAGAGTCATGCTTTTCCCAACAAAGTGTTTTGTTTCCTAAGATAGGTGCTTTGAGTACAACAGCATGAAGTAGACAATGTGGTCAGTCGGGCTTGCCAGCCGGGTAGTATTCACTACTCTGCCAATTGCAGTGAGAACTAGACTGTAAATGAGGATCTCTGGGCAGAAAAAACACTATTGCCCTCCCAGCTCTCCCCCATGCAAGGATGGGGGCCAGAGATGGAGACCACATTGGTGGTTCTGCCTTGCTGCTTCTGTGTCTTATTTGGGCCCTGTTTAATGCTCTTACCCACTTGGTAGCTAAGCTTCATGTTTGCTTTTACCCCTGGCAGGCCTGAATGACCCAGCACCGCATCCTGCCCAGGCTGGTGACAGCAGTGGCTGGAACAGCTTCCAGGTAACGTGCTGGGAGCCAGGGCAGAGGGTGGGGAGGGTGGTGAAAGCAGCAAATGGAGTAGGTAGGGAAACATTCCACATCTGATGGTTGGTGCTGATATGCAACCCTGCTTGAGGGACTCTCCCGTGCACTCTTTTTTTACAGTCATCAGATAGCACCGAGCTCAGTATCACCCCTATCACAGCAACGCCACCAGTCAAAGCAGAAGCTGGCGCATCCTCCCCAAAACCTTCTCCTTTCACCAGTGGCCTGGACGACCTGGACCTCCTGGGCAAGACTCTGCTGCAACAGTCTTTGCCTCCAGAGTCTCAACAAGTGCGATGGTAAGCAGGGATAGTGCAATCCTGCATCTCTCCCCATCATTTCCATTTTTGGGGTGCTGCACATGACATTTCAGTGCCCTGTTCCACTCCTTGCTCTCTCTCTCCCTACAGGGAGAAGCAGCAGCCACCCCCGCGGCTCACCCTGAGGGATCTCCAGAACAGGAGCAGCTCTGGCACCACAGCCCACAATCCCAGCGCTCTGCCCGTGCTCCAGAGTGTTTCCCCTAACCCCACGCTGCCGCTGACCTCGGAGCTGTCTGCCCCTGCTACGCTTCCAAAAGCTGCCACCGCACCAGCAGGAAGTACTGCAGTCCCACCACGGCCTCCTGCCGCCGTGCTGCCCCAGGAGATCTCGCTGGCCAACATCACTGTGCCTCTGGAGTCAATCAAACCCAGTGAGCCAGGGCGAAAGAGGGGGGCAAGCTTGGGGGGAACAAACCGTGCACACATGGAAGGGAAGAATGTGAGGAAACTTTTTGCTTGTTGGATTTTGTGGAGGTTGAGGAGGAGTGGTGTCTCTGTCACTTGTATGGAGTTTGGGTGGTGGGGAAAGGTTGCTGCAGGGCCAATTCCCTCCTGGCTGACTGCTGCCTGTCCCTGCCTTTTCCACAGGCAGCATCCTCCCTGTGACGGTGTATGATCAGCACGGCTTCCGTGTCCTTTTCCACTTTGCTAAGGATGCCCTGCCCGAAAGGCCCGATGTGCTTGTGGTGGTGATTTCTATGCTTAGCACAGCCCCGCAGCCCATCCGCAACATTGTCTTTCAGTCTGCTGTCCCCAAGGTAAGGTGGCTGCAGCGGCTGAGGTCCCCAGACTGGGCTGAATTATGATTCTGTCTTTGCAGGAAAGGCAGGGTGGGTGGAGGGAGCTCCATGGGACTCAGAGCAAGTTGTGTGGCCTTCAGATTAGCAGGAACCAGCACAATGTTTTTTCTCTTTGAGTAGACAGTGGAAGGTCCCCAAATACGGGAGCAAGGTCTCTGGCTGCCAAGTCCCCCTCAGGAATGTGTGGTGTTCTTCTCTCTCCCTAGGTGATGAAGGTGAAGCTACAGCCTCCCTCAGGCACAGAGCTGCCGGCATTCAACCCCATTGTCCACCCCAGTGCCATCACGCAAGTCCTGCTGCTCGCTAACCCACAGAAGGTAACGGCACTGTCCCTGAGGCATGAGCAGAGGCTGGTCTTGCTGCCTGGGCAAAGCCTGCCTACCTTGTCTCTATTCCCTCTGCTCTCTGCAGCTTCCTAGAGACCTGAATGGTTTGTACCTCATGCCTTTCTTCCCCGCCCTTCTGACTGCTTATCCTTTCTCCCCTGTCTGCAGGAGAAAGTGAGGCTACGGTACAAACTGACCTTCACCATGGGAGAGCAAACCTACAATGAAATGGGGGATGTGGACCAGTTCCCCCCACCGGAGTCCTGGGGAAACCTCTAGGGCCACACATTGCAGGCACTACACTGCAGAGTCCTCGGGAAGCCGGCCCTGCAGGGCTGGAGCAGCCTGAGGAGGTGGGGAGGGCGGGTGGGGGGCTGCCGCTCACGCTCTATTCTCCAGGCGGCCGGGCGAGGGCCGGAGGGAGTGTGCCTCAAGGAGGAGAGCAGAGACGCCAGGAGATGTTCATCCCACAAGACTAGGAGTAGAGTGGAAAGCTTCGTGTGGGTGAACAGTTGCCTTCCCTGCTCTTCCGAAGGCGACACTCCCTCCCCCGTCTGTCCAGCTTCTCTTCTAACCCTGCTTTCCGCCTCTAGGTGCAGTGGGGAATGAGGATTGGGGAGATTTAACAGCCTCAGCCTGGGGCAGGGCCTAGCGAAGGAAGATCCTTTTCCATGTCTGTCCCCTCCATGCTTCCCAGCCCTTCAGCTGCTTCATGCTCTGTGGTGCTCCCCCTTGTCCCCCTTGCCCCCTCCTTGGAGCTGGGCCCCAGTGGTTCCCTGCGTGGTGGGATCACACAGGAGCTGGTGTGGAGCAGGCTGGACAGATGTGTCTCCAGCACTGGAGAGCAGGCAGCTGCCCTTGCTTTGCGGGGGGGTGAGGGGGAGTGATCTCCTATCTCCCTCCTTCCAGCTGCTTAGAGAGCTGTTGGTGGGAGGTGGGCCCTGGAGTGGGACCCCCGGTGCTGGGGGGGGGGAGCTGAGTCTCCCCACAGCCTCCTGCCCAACAGGGTGAGGACATGGTCTTCCTCCCCCTGACTGGGCTGGAGAGTGTGGTGGGGCAGGGGGCTTTCTCAGCTCTTCAGTGTCTTCTTGCCATGAGGGGCTATAGGAATCGAGGAGAGACTGGAGTCCAGCCCATCACTGGGGACACACACTACTAAAGCTCTGCACTGGGGGGGTACGGGGGGGGGGGGATAGCTGTGCCTTGCGCACCCTTGCCCACAGCCGTGGGCAGCCCTGGCTCCCTGTGGCAGGGAGGGGGCTCGCCCCAGCCGCCTGATCACTGTGACACAAGAGCGGGGATCTGCAGGCACGGAGGAGATGCAGGGGTGGCACATCCCCTAGCAAACCCCATCCCCATGGGACTTGGCAACCACGGGAGCTGCTTCCCGTCCCTAAGCTGGTTTTAAGAGAGCCTGATCTTAAAAGCAGGGGCAGGCTGCGTCTCTGCTTCGGCTTGCCAGAGGTTGGAGGCAGCGAGCGGGGTGCCTTGCGCTCTTGGCTTAGGGACGGCAAAGGTGAGGTGTCTTGGAGCTGGGCGCAGCGAGCAGTAGAGGAGAGGGGGAAGCAAGGTCTTTATGCTGGTGTTCTGCTGTGTCTTACTTCCCTTTCTGGTCTCTTTTCAGGGTTTTGTAGGGGTTTTTTCTTTGCAGATCTTGTTTGGTTCTTGAACAGACTTGTATATATTTTCAGTGCAAAATTCTGTAAATGGAAGAAAACAAAAAGATTTAAAATGAAACGCCCGGCGCGAAGAATCTGCTGTATTTATGGGAAATAAAGAGTTCTTTCCTGATCCTGTCCGTCTGTCTTTTGACCTAAAGCATGTATTTTCCCCTCCCCTGACCCCCGAGGAGCTGTTTCCACCCTGCAAGGGCTCGTTTCCATCTCAAATCCTGCCCCTGCAATCCTGTAATTCATCCCCCACTCACCCCGGGGCCTTGTCATGATGATTTCCCCACTCCCGTGAGCAGGGAGAGGGGATGGTGGAAGTCCCCCAGCTACTCTCAATTCCTGTTTGAGAGCAGAGTCACTTCCAGGCTGCGAGCTGGGCGCTGCCTGCTTCCCTCCTTCCCCGGGAAGAGACAGTGGGCAGGGGTCAGTGCCCCGCAGCCCCCGAGCTGCTTTTTTTTGTTTGCAGCTTTGCCAGGGGCTGCCTCTCGGAAGAAGTGGCTCTATAGGGGCAGTTTTATTGCAAGGGTGCAAAGAGGTGGATCTGCTCTGGCGAGCAGCAGCGCCAGCACTGGGATCAGGGCTCTGATGTTGCATGGGAGGAAGGAGACCACAGCTTGGCCACCACCTAATGCAGCCAGCAAGGGTTTGGTGGGGCTTTTCTGTCTTTGCAATAGGTGCTTGAAGCCCTTGTCTGCTTTCAGCAACCACAATGCATGTTAGGAACACCCCTGGGGATTGCAGCTGGGGGATCGGATGTGCTTGGCCACAGGTTTAGAGCAATCTGGTGTTTTTGGGCAGGGAGAACTGTGCTCCCTCGCCCAGTCTCTGCTTGAAAACAGCTGCTAGCACTGCTTTGCTATGCACTCACTGGAGGCTCGCCCCCGCCACCAAAGAGCTGAGAGCCCAGCAGTCCCCAAATTATTGCTCCTTAGGCTTTGGGGCACAGGTGGAGTGGCCTTTCCACTTCTTTTTCCTTTGCTGCTTCTCATCTGCCCACAAAGCTGACCACTTCCCATCTGGGCTTGTGTGCTAGTTCCTTTGCCAGCCCCATGTAACCCAGCCAACAGCAGCCTCTGCTCTTTCTTGGTGCAGGAGGAGGAAAGTCCCAGCTGCAGGTAGCCAGAGATAAGGCGAGGTTTCCATCTCATAGAGCCAGCAGCAAAGGCGGTGATGGTGTGAGGGGGATGTTTTTAGACACACACACAAAAAAAAAAAAGAAAAAAAAGCTGAGCCCTGCTGCAGATCTGCAGAGAGCAGGCAGCACCCGAGCCTGTGAACCGGGAGTTTGCGGTCCCCGGGTGCTGCTGCTCTGCGCTTGGGCCTCCTGCTCGGAGGAACTCTGCCAGCGGTGGGGGAGCGGGGAGGAAGGGGACATCCCCGGGGGAAAAGGGCAAGAGCGCTTGGCCGCAGCTTTGCGGTGGATTCGGAGAGCCTCGGCGACGGGCAGGGAGGAAAAGCGGGGTGGGGGGCACGGAAGGAGTTGCAGGGGTGGCTTTGCTGCTCGTCCTCCCGCTTTTGTCACGACGAGGGGGATATGTCTCAGAGGGAAGAGGATGGAGAAGCGCCCGAGGAGCGTTGGCAGAGTTTGGGTGACCAGGTAGGGCGGGGTGTACATCGGGCACCCCGTATGCACCGCACAGCCAGCTGGCACGGCCATGGGCTGCCCCGTGGTGCAGCTGGTGGTGAGCAAGGCAAGCGGTGGCGGGGGGAACCACCCTGGCTGAGGCAGAGAGCAAGAAACAGAGCGTGGGCCCTTTGCTTGCGCTCGGCAGCGGCATGTGCTTGTCCTGCCTTGTTACGTGTTTGCTGTAATAATATTTCCCCTTTAAGGCTGGGCTGAAGTTATTTATACTTGTGGGGTGGTGACAGGAACACAGAGCGAAGCAGGAGCCCTGAACCGCTCTTACCTGATCTGCGGCAGAGGGGCGGACGGAGGCGGAAGGAAACTCAGATAGAGAGAGGGAGCAAGAGAAGGGGGACCGAGGGACGGGAAGAGAAAGCAGCAGGGCATCCCCGGGGAGGGACGAGGGAGGGGACCAGCTGGGGAAAGAGAAAAAGGGGGAACAAGGGAAGGAAGGAGAGAAGCAGGGAGCGAGAGGTCCTCAGGGAAAAGCAAGGGGCAGAGCGGCTCTGGGGAGCCGAGGGGCCACCGGCATCCGATGCCAAGCGTCGCCAAGGGGTGCTGAGCGGCGGGTACAGCCAAGCGGAGCGGCTCTTGTGGTCTCCTCCCGGCTCTCAAGATGATGAAGAGGCAGTTTAATCGGATGCGGCAGCAGTTGTCCCATCCCAACATCACCAGCCGGTAAGGACTTCTCTGCTACCTGTGCCGGAGGGCTGTGAGGGAGCGCGATGCCGGTCCTGGAGGGCTTGTGCTGGGGCTGGACTGATCTCCCAGGGCCGGTGGCCAGGGAAAAGGGGGGAATGACCCTGGGTTTAGCGCACCTTCTGCATAAGCTGAGGGGCTGTGACTCCCCGGCTCCCCCACACCCACAGGGCAGCAGGAAGGCTGCACCGGTGCTGCTCAGCAGGGACATGATTCCCAAGCCCAGCTACCTCTCCCAGGGATGCTGTATCCACCTGGAAACAGGCCCTTCCCAAGCTTGGCATCCCCAGGATGTGAGGGCAATGGAGAGGGACCTTCCAACCACATGCCCTTGGCTGTGCGGTGACCAGGAGGGTGTTAGGAGCTGGGACTTGCCCTCCCTGCTGAGCCCAGGGAGTCCCCCAGGACCCAGATGCCCTGCATAGCTCTAGCTGGCCGAGCAGCATGGGTGTCCCGGCATGCTGTTCAAGGAGAGGACCGGGGATCCTCGGAGCACCCATGGAGGACTTACAGCTTCACACAAATCCCTCCGGCCCCATCCTACCTCCACAGCTTCCTTATTTTTCTCTTTTAGCTTTCCAAAGCTCTCCCCTTGCAAAACCCAGAACTGAAATTACAGGGCTGGGCCCTCCCTTCCCAGCCCCCTCGCTCCCTCTTTCCTACAGCCACCTCCACAGGTTCCCCAGCGCTGGGAGGCTGAGCGGGACCAACTGTGTCCCCTGGACCACTGAGGTCCTTCAGCCAGCCCAGCAGACCGGCCACAGAGAAGCAGCTCCTCCATCCTGGTGGCCTCTTGCTCTTCTTGCCTTCCCCAGAGGGAATGATCCCCTTTCCCATCCCTCCTCCCTCAAGATGTCTCCTCTCCATTAGATGCACCTCCTTTCCATGTAATGCCGGGCAGCTCGCGCGGTCCATGAGCAAGATCTGCACCCGCTGCAGAGCCTCTCCTCCACGGGCCACAATCTCACATGATTTTTCTTGCCTTCAACCAAGCCGCCCCCGTTTCCTGCGGCTCCACAGCCTCGTCCCACGTCAGCTCTGGCGGGCGGTGAAAAGAGAGAAACGTGAACTGGAGAAAAAGCAGCAGCAGCAGAGGGAAAGCGAACGGGGTTCCTGGGGCGTAGCAATGGCAGTGGGCCGTGAAGCGAGGTTTCCTCTATGGGAGGCATCAGGGAGGTTTGGTGGTGATGGCAGCTGGTGGGTTTTGAATTTGGTTTTGAGCAGAATTTGCTGCAAGCCGGAAGTTTCCTTTGCCAGATTTGCTCCTAATACCTGCTGCCAAACCGAGCAGAAAGCTGGTTTCATGTAGCCTTTGTGGGGGTTGGTGTTGGTCTTAGTCCCCACCTTGACCACAAAGATATCCTTGCTCCGGCACTGGTGGCCCCACACCTTCTGGCCTGCAAAGACACGTGCTGGGCTCCAACAGCACTGTCCTGGATTTGCCTTCAGGGGACAGGCAGGTGGTCAGGGGTAGAAGGTTTCACCGGCAAACATCCCACTCCTGCCATGGCCCTGCTAGACACCCTGCCTCCAAAAAACAGGCTGCATCTGGACGTTTTGACTGTGGTGCTCTGAACTGGAAGCCCTATTTGATCTGGTGGGGTGTCCACCAACCAGCAAGGCTGGCTGCCTTGCCCTGCTCTTGCTGTTCTTGTCCCCCTGGGTTCATTCTGCCCATAACCTCGTGTACGATGGTCCAGGCCATAGCCTGTGTCTCCTGCTCCCGGAAGCCCAAAAAGAGACGCATAAGGACCTGCCTTCCCAAGGAGGCTGAGCGGTGGTCACCCCCATCTCCTGATGGCTCTTTCTCCTTCCTCTGCAGAGCCCAAGAAGCAACAGAGCTCTTGCCAGAAGACTTGCTGCAGGTGAGGCACGGGCTGGGCTGGCAGGCATGTGCCTGCTTGTGCCTGGGCGTGGGAACCTGCCCCGTTCCTGCCTGCGATTTGCGCTGCCGGCACGTCCAAGTCACAGAGCTGGGATCTGCCTGCCTGCCCGGGGGTCACTCCAGGACCATGGCGTTAAGGGAATGGCAGGCTCCTGCCACGGGAAAGGGCTTCCCCGGCTGCTCATGGAGAGATGGATCCTGACCGGGAGCTGTGCTCTCTTTTCCCCAGACCGGGGATGCTTTGGTCTGCCACGGGATGCTGACCGCGTTCACCCACACCCAGAGCTGGGTGGTGGGGAGATGGCCTCGGGCCACCCACGGTTGGCGAAAGGTCTTCCCCAGTCCCAACTTTCTGCCCCCAGATCGAGCAGAGGATCGAGCCGGCCAAGCGAGCAGCTCACAGTGTGTCCAAGAGGCTCCAAGCCTGCCTGCAAGGGCAATGCGGCTCCGAGATGGACAAGCGAGTGGTAAGTGGAGTCCTCCCTCCACAGCCCACACTCGCCCCGGCTCTGTCCCCCACCAGCAAACGGGATGCCAGGCTCTGGCTTTGCCAAGGGATGGCCCAAAGCCCAGGCTAGGTCCCATCTCCAGCAGTGGCCCAGGTAGAGCAGAGCAGGACAACCCTCTCAACCTCCACTAACTTGAGGCCTCCTGGGACACAGGCGGTGGTTTTTGCCTTGAATAACCCTCCAAAGCCCTGTTGTCCATGTCCCTTCCTGAAGCCCTGTGAACCTCTGGCACCCACGGTGCGCTGCGGTGAGGAGCACCACAGCATGGCTGGGCACAGCGGTGCTACCGCTTCCTCCTCCCCGGTTTGAACCTCCCGGCTGGTCCTCACCAGCCTTCATCTGGGAAGCAAACAGTGGATCCCTCTCACACTTTCCTTAGCCCCTGCCATGATTCTGTGGGCTCCTCTCTTCTTGGCAGCCTGACAAGCCCCACTTTGGCTTAATTACTCTCGGTGATTAAACTGCTCCATACATTTGAAGCTGTGGCAGGGCTGGGCTTGGTGACGGTCTCTGTCAGTGACACGGTCCACCACAGGGGACTATTTTAGAGAAGACTGGAGGTTTTCTAACCAACTATGGAGCCTCAGCATCTTGTTTAGCTAACTGGATCCTGGCTTTGGCTGAAGGGACATCCCCTCAGGCCCCAGGGCCAACGGAGATGGGTGGACCAGGGAAGGATGCAGGACCCAGCGCAGGGTTTGGCCACTTGCTCCCATGCCATGTGGCATGCTTCATGGGGAGGGAGCTGCCACAAACGAGCTCACCATCGCTTTCCCAAATCCTTGGCTCTCTGCAGAAGAAGCTGCCCTTGATGACTCTGTCCACGACGATGGCCGAGAGCTTCAAGGAACTGGACACAGAGTCCAGCCTCGGGTAAGTGCCAGTGGGACAAAGTGCTGGGGGTGACCCCAAAAGATGGCAGACGCTGGCAGAGCCACTGTCTTGGTTGAGGGGCTCCCACAGCCAAGCTGAGCTGTCAAACCCTGTCAGAGCAAACGTTGGTGTCACAGGGGGAGAAGGAACAGCCAGTGCCTTCAGCCTCCGATTGCAGCGGGGTCCAGGGGCTGGCTGAGGGTCCCAACATGGGTACAGGTACGACAGGGGGTGTTGGGTCAGAGAGTGGCATGGCTCCAGCCTGCAGTCATTTCATCTCCATCCCCATGCAGGAAAGCCCTGGAGATGGGATGCTGCATACAGAGCTCGCTGGCCAAAATCCTGGCCGAGTTCGAGATCGCCGTGGAACGCGACGTCCTGCAGCCGCTCAACAAGCTCAGCGAGGTAGCCCTGGCCACCTTCCCGGCTCAGCTCTGCTGTCCCACTCCCCCTTCCCCATCCCCAAGCCTCCTCCGCTCACTCTGGCCTCTCTCTCCCCCAGGAGGAGCTTCCCATCATCCTGAAGCGCAAGAAGACCCTCCAGAAGTTGATTTCTGACTGGAACACAATCAAGAGCCGGTATGGGGCATGCTGGTGGGGTCAGGGCATACGGGGGAGAGCTCCCAGCCAGGCTGGGGGGAGAGAGGAAGATGACTGCCCTGCAAAGCGAATTTCCAAGGGCTGGGGACGAAGTTGAAGAGGCAACAGCTCTTCGGGAATGCTCTGCCAGCCCCTCAATGCAGGCGCACTCTGCTCTGGGCTGAGCTGCTTGCTCCACGGCACAGGAGAGTAAGGCAGTGCCGTCGCCAAAGGCAGCAAAGTGCTCAGTGCCACTGAGATCGCCCCGCTCCGACTCTCGCGGGGTAGCCCGTGCCGTGCCGGGTTTCTCTGGGAAAGCGGGGCAGCCGTGGGTCGTTGATGGCTCGTTTCCACTCTGCCTTCCCTCTGGCTGGAGGGTGGACAGCAGGGGACATCTCAGGAAGGGGGCTTGGGAAGGGTCCTGCAGACCCTGGGTGTTTTAGGCAGCCGTGCTGAGAGCTCCCCATCTCAACCAGGTCGCAGCCCTTGGTGCAGCAGCCTCTTTCTCTGGGTGAGGGAAGCGAGAGGTGCTGGGAAAACCACCGCAGGGCAGGACCGTGACTTGCCGTCCCCCGTTGTGGTCCCCGTACCCCTTCTGCACACCCATCCCACCCCACGTCCCTGGTGCTGAGGCCGGGGGTGTGCCTCTTCTCTCCCACCCCAAAGGCTGAACCAAGCTGCCAAGAGCTCCAGTAACAGCGCTGGCACCGGTGCTGGCCCAGGGGCATCTTCTGCTGCCAACAAACTGGAGAACTTGAAGGAAGAGGAAGAGGAGGTGAAGAGGAAGGTGGAGCAGTGCAAGGTGAGAACAGTCACTCGCTCTCTCCCGGGGGCAGCTCCGGGGCTGCAGACCTGCTCCCCTCCACCAGCTCTGTCCAAGGGACCCCCACGCTGAGACAGATGCAAGCCAGCCAGCACGTCCCGGCCTCCGCAAGCAAACCGGTCCCTCAAGGAGCAGAAATAGGGAGATGCCCCAAGCCCTGGGAAGAAGAAGAGTAAAGGATTCAAAGCACAAGCTGGTGCAGAGAGGAGACTGACTCCAGGGGCTAGAGCAGGGAGCTTATGGGGTCCCCTCGGGCTGGGAGCCAGCTGAGCTGGGGTCTGTGCTGGGTGGCAGGGGACTTTCACGTAAACTTTCTCCACTTCGGCCCTGTTTCTCTAAAAAGCCCAGTGCCTTGTCTGGCAGAGCCCATGGGATCACCGGAGCTGGAGGTGCAGGGACCTCTTGTCCCTGAGCCACTTGTGCCAGGACGCTGATTCTAGGACAGGTCACTGCCACTACCCAAATGCAAGCGACGGGGGCAAGGAGGAATCCCCCCACAGTCCCAGCCTGCCCCCCACTGCACCCGGAGACCCTGTCTGGACAACTCACAGCCTGGATGAGGGGACTTTGTGAAGGTGTCCCCTCTTCCTTGGGTGCCAGGGAGGAGGTGAAAGATTGCTCTTCTCTGTGTCTCCCTTCCCAGGATGAGTACATGGCTGACCTCTACCACTTCTCCACCAAAGAGGACAGCTACGCCAGCTACTTCATCAAAGTAAGTCCTCTCTCACGCTCCTCCTCGGCGTGTGAACCTCTCCTGGGCTATGTCTGAGCCCAGCCCTGTCCCCATCTGCACCAAGTCCTCTGTCCAGGGCAAGGGACACCCCAGGCACCAGCAGATGCCTAAAGCTGGCCTTGCTCCATCCACCGTGGGTTAATGCCACCACTAGCACCAACTGCAAACAGAGCAGCTTGTCCCGATGACCCCCCCCTCTCCAATTTGCCCTCTACACCTTACTACAGACATGATCCCACAGACTCCGGGGGGATTCCCCTTGCAGCTCCCCCTTCGCCCTGTCTGCACGTGGGTGCAATGTCCTGGGGATGGGGTCTCTCTGAGAGGGGCTGGTGCCAAACTGAGTACTGTTTGCCTGTCCCCTGTCCGGCAGCTGCTGGAAATCCAAGCCCAGTACCACCGGCAGTCACTGGGATCTCTGGACTCAGCTTTGGCGGAGCTGAAGGAAAGCCACAGCAAGACAGGTACCCACTGGCTCTCCGTGCAGCCCGGGGAGGGCTGCAGCCGAGCCCAGGGGATGCAAGTGTGGCCGGCGAGGCTGGGAAAGGCAAGTTTTCCCTCCCTGCACCTCCTGCTGCCTCCCACGTCGGGCTGGTGGGATGGGGATTGCAGCTTGAGGCAGGCTGGGGATGCTGCCTGCCCTGCCTCTGCCTGCGCCCAGCCAGGCTCAGCTCGGAGCAAGATGGCCAGATGGCAGATGGCCCTGGCAGCTGCCGTCCCTCCCGACATTCACCTCCCTCTTCCAGAGCCCACCTTCACCGCAGACACCCCAGTGGCAGGGTACTACGGCGTGCCCCTAGAGACGCACCTCAAGAGCTTGGGCCGGGAGATTGCGCTGCCCATCGAAGCCTGTGTCATGATGCTGCTGGCCTCCGGCATGAGGGAGGAGGTGAGCAGCACTCCTGAGCCCCCCGACACCCTCTCCCTCCAAATGCAGCCCCCCCACATTCCTTCCCTCTTCTCCCCATCCCCAGGGACTCTTTCGGCTGGCAGCGGGTGCCTCAGTGCTGAGGAAGCTGAAGAGCAGCTTGGCCAGCGGCTCTAACGCCCTGGAGGAGTTTTACTCGGACCCCCACGCCGTGGCCGGTGGGTGCCGGCGAGGCCGGGCAGGGGGACACGATCGGGCAGTCTCTGCCTTCCCCCAGCCACCATCACCCCTGCCGCTCCCCCTCCCCTCCCAGGTGCACTGAAATCCTACCTGCGGGAGCTGCCCCAGCCTTTGATGACCTTCGAGCTCTACAACGAATGGGTCAAAGTGGCCAGGTAGGTCCGGGCATTGGGGTAGAAAAGCCTCGAGGGGCTCAAAAAGCCCCCGCTCACCCCCCTCCATCCCTCCCAGCACTCGGAGCAGAGCTGCTCAACCTCGTTTGCCATGTGGAGAGATATGAGAACGCAGCACCTGGTCTGTCCCGTGCTCGGCAGAAATCCAGATGGCCCAAAATCTCGGAGAATAGCAATAAAAAACATGGCAGGGGGAGGGGGAAGGCTGCAGCCTTTTTGATTGCAAGAAGAGTTTAGTCTGTGAAGAAGACCCACTTAGCCTCAACGGCATGAGCCCCATCTCACCGGCCCACCAGCCCAGTTTGGCCTTTTGCTTTTGGGATGGAAGGGGTGGCGGAAGAGGCACAGCAAAAAGCCTGGGGGAAGGGGGAGAGCATCTTTCTGAAGGGATCACCTCAGTGTCGATGTGCCCCGTAGTCACGGGAAAATAGGGTGGCTGCTCGTGGCAAGGTGGTGCTCACCCCCGGGCCAGATGCACATCATGTTAAATCCCTCTGAGTCTTTGGGGTGCAATTTTGTTCTCCATGGATGCCTGCCTTAGCTGTCCAGTAAAGACAGCAGCAGGGCATCTCTGTCCCCAGGGCTATGGCCGGCATGGACGGCCGATGCTGGCCTTCCTCCCTTGCACACTGTGTCCCTCTCTGCCATAGGGAACGGGCTGAGCTCTCCGCTCCTCTTTCTTCTCTCTTGCAGCTTAAAGGACGTTGACAGCCGCCTACAGCGACTGCAAGACACCTGCAGCCGCCTGCCCCAGGAAAGCTACAACAATCTGAGGTGTTTTGCAGGGACAGGGCTTCTTCAGCCCTAAGCAATCACTGGGGGCAGCTGTTCCCCTCCCCATACCCGTACTTACCACCCCCTCACCCTCCTTTCACCCCACAGGTATCTGATCAAGTTTTTAGCCAAGCTGGCTGAACACCAGGAGGTGAATAAAATGACTCCGAGCAACATCGCCATCGTGCTGGGCCCCAACCTGCTGTGGTCACAGCAGAACACAGGGTAAGGTCTGGCTCGGAGGGGTGGGAGGCAGCTCCCCAGCCCTGGCTGGGGTGCCTTGAGCTCAAACACCATGGGAAAGGTTGATCCAGCAGCATTCAGGCTGGTCTAAAGCACCTCCATCTTCAAGTCCTGTCCCTTGTCCCCATAGTCCCCAAGTGGCACATCCCCTTGCCAAACACGTGTCCTCTTAGCCACTCTGCAAAGTAGCTGAGACCTGGAGCACTTGTGACATGAATGGCCTCCAATATTGTTAGCCTCCAACACCAAACCAGGGTTTTCCAGGATAGGGAACAAGGCCCACCTCCTGCCCTACCACCCCCTCCTTGGCTGGGCTGTCTCCCCTTCAGGCTCTGCCCCCTCAGGAATGAACACCAAAAGGATTAATGCCTCAAAACCCCTTTTCTGATGCCTCAAACCATCCCTGTCTCTCAGAGACCCCATGCAACTGGACTTGGCCTCGGTCTCCTCCATCCAGGTGGTGGGTGTGGTGGAAGCCCTCATCCAGAACGCAGACGTCCTCTTCCCCGGAGGTATGGCCAGGGTCCCACTTGGGGGCCTGCAGCCCAGGTGAAGGGGGGAGGAAGGGAAAGGGACATTTCTCCATCCCTAAGAGGAGGGAAGCTGGGGGTGGGTCCGGTTGCCCACCACGGGGTCATCGGGGAAGCTCTGGGTAGCAAGGACTTCCTCACGGGGTCTTCTCCTTTCTCTCCACCCAGAGGTAGATTTCAATGTCTCAGGCATG
Source organism: Haliaeetus leucocephalus (assembly GCF_000737465.1). Classification (NCBI taxonomy): domain Eukaryota; kingdom Metazoa; phylum Chordata; class Aves; order Accipitriformes; family Accipitridae; genus Haliaeetus; species Haliaeetus leucocephalus. The sequence continues at coordinate 3,177,546 of NW_010972537.1, forward strand.
TTCACGCCACCTGCAAATGGCAGACTTGGTGAGGCGACTCCGGTGGAAGAGCTGACCCCCAAACCCCCTCCGGCCAGCACACCCGCTCTCCCAGACGGAGAAGTGTAAGTCCAGTGGAAGCTGGGGGCTCTGGCTGCCCCAGCTCTCCCCATGTCCTCCCCCCGTCCCACCCCACGCCAAGGGCCGTACCCTCGCAGCTGGACGCGAGCTGCCTCATGGCCAGGACTGCCATGCCCAACCAAAGCCTGATTTGTCCCATTGTCTGCACAGCACCTCGAGCGACCCTGAGGCCAGGTCCCAGCCGACATCCCCAGCGGCGACCAGACCGTCTCCTGAAGCTGCGGGGCCACTGTCTCCAACGATGACTGAAAACACCCCCTGCAAAGGTTAGGGTGCCCCAGACGGCACAGCGCTTGGGGAAATGACACCCCCCAATGCCACCTCCTCTGGTTTGCCTTCATCCCGCCGTTCCCCGCACGAAAGGGTGCTGGGGATCTCCCTGCCACCAAATGAGGGGAACGGCTTCTGACCGGGGCAGCGTGGCCAGGATCCAGCCCCTCATTGTGTGCTCCAGCCCCAGCCGAGGTGGGACTGTGGGATGAGCACGGTACGTCCTCCAGTGTTGGGTTGAAAAGCCCCCCATAAAGAGGTGTCAAAGCTCACGGCCCCTTGTGAAGGGAAGAAGGTGGGAAAAGCCCCCAAAAGCTGGTGTGTGCTTGGGTCTCCACTATGGGACCTGGGCAAGGGCCATTTTGTCCGTCAGTCTGCCTGCAGCCCTCTGCCTGACTCATGGCCGGCACCGTGACCCCCTCTGCCCTGGGGAGAGACCCCAGCAGAGGGGACCCCAGCCCACCCTAATTTTCTTTCCAGGCAAGCGCCCTGCTCCGGCCCGACCCACGATGCCGCCGCCGCCGCCCGTGGCACAGCCCCGGACCACGGTTCCCACCCCGGCAGCCCCCGAGCACGCGGCCAGCCCCAAAGCCCAGCCGCGACGGATGGCCGGGGTACCAAGCCGACCCCCCGCCGTCCCACCACCGCTCCCCCCGCAGCCGGCACCCCGCCATAGCCGAGATGCCCCGCCGTCCCCCAAGCCTCCCGCCGGTGAGGCCGAGGCGGCGACCGCCATGGACTGTGCCCCGGGAGCCACGGATGAGGGGCAACCGCTGCCTGCAGGGGGAAGAAGCCCCTTGGCCGCATTGCCACCAGAGGAGAACTGAGCAGGGCCGGGAAGATGGAGTCAGGCGCCCCGCCGAGACCCGGCAGGCGCTGTGGAAACCGGGGTGGCCTTAAGGGACGGTGTGCCCCTCCAGCTCCTCCATCTTGCTCCACACCGGCTGGGACCCTCCACCTGCCTCTCTTTCTTCTCCCGTCTCCACAGAGCCTTCCTCCCTGCACCACCGTGTCCCTGCCGGGGCCCAGCCACCCCTAAGGGACCCAGGATCTGCCGATGGCGGGTCGGCCACGCTCTCAGGTCCCCGGAGAGGGTGAGCCAGCGTGGGCAGGTTGGCCCCGTGGGGACATTTGCGGGTGCGCAGCCACGATCCCAGCCCCTTCTCCTCCATTTTGCCTTGTCCCTGTTGCCCCAGGAACACACAGACACGGAGATATATAAATATATATATATATATATATTGCAACTACATTATTTAAAGAGCTGGTGTCACAGTCGCAGGCAGGTGTGAGGCCGCCCGCCCCTCCCCAGGCTGCAGCCGGGAGGAGGGAAGGTGAGGGTTCCCCGGGGACGCCAGGGCGGAGAGGCACGGCTCAGCCCGAGGACGGGAGGGCAGCCAGCTCCCCTCGACCGGCGGAGAGACGGGACCGAGGGGTAATGGCGGCTCCACGGCCCGCGGGCCCCGGCGGGCAGCAGGGGACGCCCTGCCGCCGCGCGTTCACCCGGGGGAGGAGGTGTCTGGGGAGGGTGGCTTTAGCCAATCGGCAAGCGCGCTCAGGCTCTGTCCCGCCTCCTCACCGCCTCCCTCAGCAGCCAACAGGGCGGCTCGGCTGTCACTTCGGGAGCCGGCCTCCCGCCTCTCGGCCCCGCCCCTTCCCCTCGAGGGCGACAGGACAGCTCGGCCGCCGCTCGGCGCTCTCTCCCCACCTCCCATTGGTGGCGGCGGGCGGTGATTGGCGGGCCGGCGAGGCGGGGCGGGACGCGGCGGCCGGGCGGGCTGACTGACTGACTGACTGACGGACTGACTGACTGACTGACTGGCGGCGGCGGCTGAGGGGCATGGCGAGCTGCCGGCGGCTGAGCGGCGCTGGGCTGCGGGAGGTGCTGGGCTCGGCCGAGGGTTTGCTCTTCGACTGCGATGGCGTCCTGTGGGCGGGCGAGCGCGCCGTCCCCGGCGCCCCCGAGCTGTTGGAGAGGCTGCGGCGTAGCGGCAAGGCCGCCCTTTTCGTCAGCAACAACAGCCGCCGTTCCGTGGCCGAGCTGGAACGGCGCTTCAGCCGCTTGGGTTTCCGCGGCGTCCGCGCCGAGCACGTCTTCAGCTCCGCGCTCTGTTCCGCTCTTTTCCTCCGCCAGCGTCTCCTCGGCGAAGCCGGCAACGGAGGAGGCCGCGTCTTCGTGCTGGGCGGCGAGGGGCTGCGCGGCGAGGTGCGTGATGCCGGCCTGCGCCTGGCGGGTGAGGGCGAACCGCTGCCCGGCGCTACGGAACCGGTGCGGGCCGTCCTGGTGGGCTACGACGACCAGTTCACCTTTGCCAAGTTGGCGCAGGCCTGCGGCTACCTACGTGACCCCCAGTGCCTCCTGGTAGCCACCGACCCCGACCCCTGGCACCCGCTCAGCGATGGCCAGCGCACCCCCGGTGAGCCCGCGCTCCCCTCCCTTGCTGCCCCTGGGAATGGCGGTGGGACGATGGTGGGGTTGGCCTCGGTTGGCGTTTGCTGTCCCAGGCCCTGACAAGGGGGTTCCTTGACCATGGGGACAGGCAGGGCTGCCCTCACGCGTCCCTGCCAGCTTCTGAAGCCGTGTTGCCAGTACCCCGCTTGCTCATCCTCTGGCAGGACCCGGGGTGCTGAGCTGCCTGCAGCCAGCTAGCCCATGACTCCTTCTTTTTCCCTTTCTTCTCCCCCCTTCTATCCCCATGCTATCCCCTCCCCTCTCTGCTCCAGGGACTGGCAGCCTCACAGCAGCGGTGGAAACTGCTTCGGGCCGCAAGGCGCTGGTGGTGGGGAAACCAAACACGTACATGTTTGATTGCATCGTGGAGCGTTTCGGCATCAACCCGTCCCGCACCCTCATGGTGGGAGACCGTCTGGAGACAGATATCCTCTTCGGCAAGAACTGCGGCCTCTCCACCATCCTCACCCTGACAGGTGTCTCCCGCCTGGAAGAGGCACAGGCCTACATGGCCAGCGACAGCGCTGCTGCCAAGGATCTGGTGCCCAACTACTATGTGGACAGCATTGCAGACTTGATACCGGGCCTGGATGAGTAGCAGTCTGCACACGTGAGGGCAGAGGGGTCAGGTTTCCCATCCCAGATCTCCATCTGTTCCCATTCTCTCTCACTGCCCTATTCCTTCAATTCCTGGTTTCTCCACATTTCAGTGCCCTTTGGGGGCAAAATGGGGGGGATTGGCAGGAGGGGGCAGGGTTCAAGTTGTCTCCTTTCTGCTGAGAGCTATCCATGATGGACAGAGTCCTTCTCTCCCTCATATGCCAGCTGCCAGCGTCTCTGGGAGAGAGCTGGAGGCCTTGAGGCTGAGAGGGGGGTCAAATCAGTGTGTCTGTGTGGGATTAGGGACCGGCTGTCTTATTATTTTTCTCTTAGATAACCAGTGGCGGCCTTTTACTGCTGTCCCTTCACTCGTGTAACTCTTGACTGCTGAGCTGCATCCCTGCAGTCCTTGTGGTAACCCCCTCCTTGCCAGGGGACTGGCTGGTGTTGTCACCCACCCAGTCTCCCATCGGTGCCAGGGCGTGTGGAAGGAGCGTGCCGGTGCTCTGGAGTGATGAATGAGAGCATCTCTGCCTCCCACAAGTGAAAGGGAGCATTGCCTCATCTTTTCTCTCCCCCATCCTTAGAGATGTTGCCCCCACGACCCCCTGCCCTGACTCAGTTAATAACTGTGCCAGTGCCCATGTGAAGCACTACAGAAAGGGAAGAGACTGGTTTGAGAGGTTTTTTTGTGCCAAACAGACAAGCTGTGACTGCGCACAGCGAGTCTGCGGTTATACCTGGTTTTCAAGCGCCTTTTCCGAAGGGGCTTGTGAAGGAGAGAGGGCTTCTAGACCACGACAGCACAGCAGTAGTGAACTGTACAACTCTCCCTGGTTCCCCCTCCTCAGTTGGATTTTGCCATAGTACGGTGAGAGAAAAGGGCTGATGGGGGTCTGTGCTCCAGCTGCTGGTGTGCAGGTGAGATGTTGGTGGTATTGTCGCTGCTGTGATTGTGTCACAGCCCTCAAAATCATTCCTTGCTGCTTTGTCTTTCTACGGTTTTTTTTTTTAATTTCTTGATCTTATTTATCAAACTTATTTATTGTTCAAATACTGTATTATTTGTATAAACGATGCTGACTGGTTGCACCAAGGGGACAGGAGGCAGTGCCTTTGGGCCTCCCTTACTGTCCATGTCCCATGTTGATGTTCTTACACTCACCATGTCTCTGTATATAATAAAGTGTGAGCGTAGGCTGGAAGTGGCCTCCTTTTTTCGCTTGTGGTGCCATCAAGATGAAAGTGGCCTAGGTATCTTTGAGCCCTTGAAGATGAGGACATGGCAAGATGTTTCCTCACTCAAGGGGGTGCTGCTGGGTAGACAAGAGAGGGGTGGACAATGTCTTGTGGACAGTGTCTTCCAGCTCCTGTTTGCTGTTGTCTCTTACTGGGGTCTCAGAACTGGAGTTGAGGGTGGAGGTGGCCGGTGGGGCTATGGCGTAGGGCGCGGGGTCCGGGCAGGTGAACTGGAGCAGTGAGCGATGCGATCTTTGCCAGCTGCCCTTGCGTTTCACAGCATGAGTGATTCCTTGCTGGGGAAGGGTGACTTCTTGTGCTGCGCCTGAAGTCTGCCTGCTGCTCGTCAGGTGGACCCCAATGATCCGTGTGGCCCTGTGCTGTGGTGCCCAGCTCTGCTGGGGTAGGGGTGAGGTGCCACCTCTGTCACCCGCATGTAGCTTGCAGAGGGCTGAGGGCTGCCCAAGTAAGGTTTTGCTGTGACCCTTCTCGACTACATTAAGCTTTGAGTGAAGGGGAGGTGGGTGTCCCCATACACCTGGAAGTGACCTTCACCAGACTGTAGCTTACCATGGCCTGCATCCTCTCACTGGGTTTGGCTGTGGTCCCAGCCAGGAGAGAGAAAACATGGGATAAGAAGAGTTTGAAATTACTTTAATATACTTTGTCCTCCATTCCTCCTATGGGAGCCAAATCCTTCCCTTTGTCTGCCAGACCCCTTTAACAGCTGTTGAGGGTAACCAGGCATCACATCTCCTGCTTGAGAGATCAGCTGTTCAGCTCAATAACCGATCTCGGTTTAAGTTAAGTGCTGTGTCAGCTCATGTGGCAGAACTAGATGCAACTTACTGGTGGTAGGATAATTCCAGGTGCTGAGTGTCTTTCCCTGCCCCCTGCCTCCCCCAAAATAACTTGGGAAACAGCCCTCCAAAATACAAGAAGATCCAAAGAGCTCTCTGAAGACTGCCTGTCATCTTAATCAGTCCCCTTTGTATGTGTCTGTCTCTCTCTTTTGTCTGTGCTGTCTCCAATTAGACAACCAGAGGACTGGTACTCCCTTAATGAGCGCCTGACCAATGCTTGCATCATCAAGCAAAGCAAGATCAAGACCTAATGTGTCTGCTAACTCCGGTTCCCTAACTAGAGATACCCAGGCCCTGATTTATTTTTCAGAGCTCTCAGTTCTTGTATCAGGCTGCAACTCGGAGCGCTGGTGTTGTGACTTGGGGCCACTGCTGGGAATGCTCAGTATGGCTGCAAATTGCATAGGTTGAGTTGGTTACCTGTGCATGTACAGAGGAGAAGGTGCACAGCAAGAGCATCCCCAGGAGATGCCCCCTTTTTTCTAGGGTGCTTTAAGGGGGAGTGCTTCTCATGCTCTCTGCCTTGTTGGCTCTGTCCTTTCCAGCTCTCCCAGCTAGAAGACGGGAGGTGGGAGGCTGTGGTCTCCCAGTCTAGCACACCAGGACCAATAGCTAATTGGAGCATTACAGCCTGTGTTTGGGCCCTCTCCAAAGAGACTTCAGAGTTCGTCCTTTGGATCCCAAATGGTGAGCCTGCAGAGTAGGTTTTCTTTTTCACATGGCTGCTGCTGAAAACAGAGCTCAGCAGAGGCGATGGCTGATCGCTATCTTATGACCATGTAACTTCTTTTGATCTGGTGCATCTCTGCCTGAGAGCTTTGCTATGAAGCAGAGGTGGGCTTGGAGCAGAAGGGGAATAGGCTTTACCTGGCCTTCCCTTGGTTCTTCACGTAGCTGAGGGTACCAGACAGGGGTGACCTGTGTCCTGTATATGCTTCCTCTCCCCGGCAATGGAAGCAGAGGCTAAGTGCTGCCTCTAGCCATGGAGCTGCTCTTGCTTTGAATGGAGATGAGAGCAGCGCTATAGGGGTCCATCAGGTCTGGCAGGCTTTAGTTTTGTGCGGCTTCCCTCTGCTACTATCGCTCCTGCACATAATGAAGGTGAGTGTGAGCAGATCTTATTAGAAAATTAGACTGGAAGGGTCCCTGAGGGACGGTGAGTTCTCCATCCAAGCCCTTCAGACATCCGTTAAACCATGGACACGAAGGGGTCTGTGACCCTCATGGGGGTCAGGCTTTGGGTTCCCTCGGGTGGGTCTGGTGACGCTTGCAGAGCACACATGCTGTTGAAACTGAAAAAAGTGATGGCTCCAGCCTGGGCAGGCTGGTTTCTTCTTGTCTAAAGCAGATTTTCTTCTTGGGTTGACTGTTCAAGGAAGCAGTGCACAGTTGTCAGGGAGCCCAGGGCTGTGGAGAGTGGAGCTGCGGCAGCGCATGGGAGGATGGAGTGGATGGGAAGCCTGGCTTGGTGTAGTGCGGGGAAGGGTATTTATTTTCTCACCTCCAGAAAACTGCATCATGCTTTCCTGCCGTGCAATAGAGACAACACCTAGTCGTTCCGTTACCCCAGGAACCTCGAATCCTTCATCCGTGCGGTTACTGTGGCAACCACTGGCTGGATGATGTAAGCAGCAACCTGCTGAGCATTGCCTGCTCTGGGCAAGGCCCAGGGAGAGGTTAGGGATGCCTGTGTTCCCCTGGCTGGGGGAGAGGCAACTTCATCTTGCCTCCCAGACTGCAGCCATCCTTGGGCACGGACGGATGGAGGAGGCAAGGAGCTGTCAGAAGTCTCTCTGGGCTTTTGGGAGCTTGGGGCAATGTGGAAAGGGGTCAGATATATGAGTGGGTGAGCCTGCTTCCATAAGAAACTATCCCTTGAGCCAGCATGGACTGAGCTGTACTGCTCCCATTTGTGTGCAGCATTTGTGATTTGATGGCAGGTAACATGGAAGCAGTCTTGTGTGTGCTCCTCCATGGCCATCTGCTGCTTTCCTCTACTGCTTTGTGACCTCTGGCTAGACTGCTCTCACTGGCCTGACTTTGGCAAGCTTATGTCCCCTAGTTTGAAATGTTCTTCATGCTCCTATTTTCCTGGGATCAGCATATTAACAGGCGCTTCCTATGTTCCTTCTCAAGCATACTGCTTTTCTTCCCTTTCACAGAATCACAGAATGGTTGAGATTGGAAGGGACCTCTGGAAGTCAGCTGGTCCAACACCCCTGCTCAAGCCTGCACCAGCAGCCCAGGACTGTGTCCAGGCGGCTTTTGACTGTCTCCAAGGATGGAGACTCCACAACCTCCCTGGGTAACCTGTGCCAGTGCTCAGTCACCCTCACAGTAAAAAAGTGTTTCCTGGATGTTCAGAGGGAACCTCCTGTGTTTCAGTTTGCTCCCGTTGCCTCTGGTCCTGTTGCTGGGCACCACTGAGAAGATCCTGGCTCCATCTTTTTCACACCCTCCCTTCAGGTATTTACACACATTGACAAGGTCCCCCCTGAGCCTTCTCCAGGCTAAACAGTCCCAGCCCTCTCAGCCTTTCCTCATAGAAGAGCTGCTTCAGTCCCTTCACCATCTTTGTGACGCTCCCCTGGACTCTCTCCAGCATGTCCCTGTCTCTCTTGTACTGGGGAACCTAGAACTGGACACAATACTCCAGGTGTGGCCTCACCAGTGCTGAGCAGAGGGGAAGGATCACCTCCCTCAACCTGCTGGCAACACTCGTCCTAAGGCAGCCCAGGACACTGTTAGCGTCCTTTGCTGCCAGGGCACATTGCTGGTTCATGTTCAACTTGGTGTCCAACAGGACCCCAGGTCCTTTTTGCCAAGCTGCTTTCCAGCTGGGTGGTCCCCAGCATTTACTGGTGCCTGGGGTTATTCCTTCCCTTTGCACTTCTCATTGAACTTCACAAGGTTGTTCCTGCCAGCCCATTTCTCCAGCCTGTCAAGGTCCCTCTGGATGGCAGCACGACCTTCTGGTGTATCAGCCACTCCTCCTAGTTTTGTGTCATCAGCAAATCTTGCTGAGGGTACATTCTGCCTCATCATCCAGATCATTAATGAAGATGCTGAACAGGATCAGACCCATTATTGACCCCTGGGGTACACCACTAGTTACTGGCCTCTAGCTAGACTTTATGCCACTGACCACCACCCACTGGGCCCAGCTGTTCAGCCAGTTTTCAGTCCACCTCACTGTTTCCTCACGTAGCCCATACTTCCATTGGCTTCTCTATGAGGATCTTACGGGAGACACTGTCAAAGGCCTTACTGAAGCCAGGGTAGACAATGTCCATTGCTCTCCCTTCATCTGCCAAGCCAGTCATTTCATCATAGAAGTTCATCAAGTTGGCCGAGCGACTGGCACTTCAGGAAGACAACAAATGGGCCCAAAGATATTAATCGGTGAGTAGATGCCTTTAATATGAGGAACTAATGATCATCCTGGCTGGAAAGTTGTTACTGTTCAGCCACATGACATGGTAAGAGAACTGGGAGGATCTGGAAGGTGTTGGGACTGGCAGGACAGAGGAGGATTTTTTGCATGGGAAAGTGCCTCCAGAGCCAAGAAAGGATCATGATCCTAGGAACTCACTCAGTACTTGCCCAACCTGAAGTGAGAGTCCCCCTTTGCCAAGGCAGGCAGCTCTGGCACCACCCTGTCCCGCAGCAGCTCAGGCAGGGAGGAGGAGGAGAAGGTGAGGAGCAGCAGCCTGTTACTACCTGCCCTGGGGAGGCAGCCAGCGTTTGCTCTTCCTCCAGCAGTGGTGTGGGTAGAAGTCCCTCCTCTGCAGCACAGCTTCCCTCTCCTCACTCCTTACACGAGGCATTGCCCTGTCCACCCCATAACATGGGCTTTCAGGTACTCCTTTGCCATCCCTTTGGCATTATCCATTTTTTCCTTATTGCTGCCTCGTTTGCTCTACAGACTCTGACTCCAGCAAACTCGCCAGGCAGCCCAGGAGACGTGCGTGGCTATGCACATCCAGGAACTGCTGCTGTGGCATTGGACTCTGCCTGCCTGGGAATTGCGTGTGGGTAATGTATGGGAAGTGCTCCTGGCAGACAAGCTATTTCAGCGCTCCATATGATCCCTGGGAGATACTGAACAGCTGAACCTGCTAAGAGCAACTGAAAGCCGTTAAGAACTCCACCAACTTAGGGGGTTATACTGGTCTTTGTAGCTTCACTATACCACCACAGCAAAGCACTGTCAGCTCTGTAAGCCTTCAGCATGGACACAAGGGAAACATCATGCCAGAAACGTTCCCAGATCACAGGGCAGCTGCCTGCAACCTTCCAGGTTGTTCTGTCCCATGATTTAGCCTGCTAGATGTGCAGCTCCAGCAAATAGCAGTTTCTATTCCGTAAATAGGATATTGCTGAGCACTGAGATGCTCTCTTCACTTGTTATGGGTGAGAGAAACCTGTCCTTTAAATGGACACTGTTGTCCACCAGGTTGCCCAAAGCTCTGTGCCAGCCTTTCTGCTCACTGGCCCTTGCTGAACCTCTAGTCTGGCTCCCACAGAAGCTGCACAGAAAATGGTACCTGGTTAAAATTAGGGGGCAAGAATTGTTTCCCTGCTCGACCTGTTTCAAGTAACCTGAAATGATACGGTTTTCTGTTTCCTCCAGGTGCGCTCCACTGTTGGACTACAGCTGCCTGTGTACAAGTTAAGTGGTTGTTCTCTGCAGCACAGATGCTGGAGGGAATTGAGTCTTTGTGGGCAGTAGATTAGAGATTTCCCACCTGCTAGGACAATGTTGATTGGCCCTGGCAAGGTGCCCTTTCCTCACAAAACAGAGCTGTTCCTGACATGGTGTCCTCCTCTGGCCTAATGCGTGGAAGTTGCTCATTCAGCTAACTGAGCAGAGCCAGTCCCCGTTTGTGCAGTCGCAAAGTTTGGGGGTGCAGATGTGAAGAATGGCAATACGCTCCCGTTCAGCACTCCAGTACAACTAGGGGACCGTGTGCCTGCCACAGCCTTGCTCGCCTGCAGATTGACACGTCTCAGGAGATGCGGTGGCCATACTCCTTCAGCGGAGAGCGTAAGCTGTGTTTAGGCTGAGCTTCCCGATGCTCACGGCCTTGTAATCCACCACAGTCTCATTAGTTGCCTTCCCTCAACAATTTCAGGGGTGAAAGGACCTGTGTCATTGAGCAGTCCCACACCGTGTTTGACTCCTGTTTGGTCACAGGTAACTCTGAATGCCCTTGAGCCAATGTTGCTGGAAATCTACCTGTTGGTGCAGGTTTTTGAGCTGCTTTCTGCTCAGTTATCTGTTCGGGCAGCCTGATGTTAAGAATGCTCAGGAGAACTCTCTACAGAAGTGGTCTTCCTCATCCCAAAGGTTACTTGTCTCTTGCTGATGACCCGGCAGCAGCAGAACAGTCCTTCCTACTGGAACACACTTGTTCCTCAGGGCAATCCAGGGATGGAGGTGGCTGGTCATTGCAAGTAGCACATGGCCCTGGCTGGCCCATCTTCTAAGTGGAGGGTCTGAGGCAGATCCCCTGCTGCTGCTTGTTGATGCAATACAAAACTCTGCCATTATGACTTTAGGTGTGTTGCAAGCTTTCTGGAACAGCATCTCCAGCAATGGGACATAAACAGCAGCAGGAAAATCTGCCTGATCCCTGTAGTGACTTAGGAAGAGATACAACTCCCTGGAAAAGGACTCTGTGAGCTACCCTGGGGCTTCTGGCAGGAAACCTCCAAGCTCAGTGACGTGGAGGCATCCTGTCCACTACCCATATTTCCTCCTCCTGTGCTGGCAATGGTCTGCAATGCAGAAGAGTAAGGCACCTGCAAAGGATCATCCTTATCTGCTCCTTGTCTCTTGAACTTGGATGCTGTGCCATGTGCAATAAGTAAATTAGACATCTGTAGTAAGTCATCTGTCTTGGGCTCTCATTCTTCCATCTCCTAGACTGTTGTTCTCTAGGCTGAAAATAAATCTAGATGCAGGAGGCTTCTGCCTTGTGTTCTCATTTTGCTGGCTGGAGTCAATTGACACCAGATTTTTCTTTCATAATATTCATGTCAAATGTTCTCTTTCCTTTTTCCTTTCTATTGCAACTACCAGGGCTCCACTGCCTGTCAGTTCCTCAGACAAACGGAGTGTGAGCTGTGCATCCCCTGCCACCATCCATCCCACCAAGACCAGTTGTTACCCTGTCCTTTAACACACAGCTGGGTGATACCTAGAGGCCTCGGTGCTGGGCATGGTAAGAGGAAAAAAATGCAACTGGATAGAAAGAAGTGCAGCTGAAATTGCTTTCCAGCAGACCTCACTTTCACTGTTGCCTGAGCCTCCTGTCTGTCTGTCTGTCTCAGTAGGAGGGAAAGAGTGGGAGGTTCCATGTCAGAGTTGCTCCATAGATCTGCAAACCCAACGTAAGCTGCTGCTGCTGCAAAAAACTCAGTTATTTTCACATCAGTCTGATGCTCAGCGACAGGAATGCTTTCACCACAAGAGAGGAGGCTGTGCCAGGCAGGGGTGAACAGCTGAAGGCTGGAGAGCAGGATGGGATGGTCTGGGGTGTCATCTTGGCCGATGTCAGCTCGCTCACAGAAATATGGGTTGATAAATGGCGGCTGGCTGGGAAAGGAGTGTGAAGTCCTGTCCCTTCACACGTTCAAAACTTGCGTTCCTCTGAGTTGTTGAACAAGGCCCCTTCCCGAGAGTTGAAAAGCCAGATTTATAACCCCAGACAATTTTGACTGTTCTCTGGGCGTCAGCTTCTTTTGCTGGCCGTTGTCGACACCGCAGGGCCCCTAACTACTGCTGGCACCCCGGGTGCAGCCAGCCACCCCGCAGCTGCAGCTCTCCGCTCCGGAGCTGTTTCTCATCACAGCTCATCCTCGCTTCCCCCCACAGCTCCGGTCGGCCGCGGCTTGGTCACGCAAGCATCTCTGCTCAGGAGAGCCTGGTTACTGGCGAGCACAAGGCTGTGTCCTGGACAGTAAACAGTGTACAATGTGGCTGACAGCCCTGCAGTCTGCATCCAAGTCACGGCTCCCTTTTGTGCACACTTAATCAGCTCCTTCTGTGCCGGGCTGTGCCGCGCTGTCGCTTGGCATCTTCTGTCATGCTTCCAGCTGCTCTTAGTGGGACCATGCCCTCCATCTACGCCCTATAGTTTCAATACTATAGATGTATGTTTTCCAGCCTGCACATTATCCTCCCTTCAATAGTTGTCTTACGCAGTTTTTCATCATCCCTTGATGAACGCCAGACACCCTGCTTGCTGCTTTACTCACTGCTCCATCGGCTGCACTGCTAGAAGAATCACAATTTCTATTTTCCAGGCCTGTAGCGTATTTCTTTGCCTATCCAAGTCAAAGCGAAGGAGGACCTCATCCGTTCAGGCACTGCTGTAAAACCCTTAGCAGCAGTTTCAGGTGCCTAAATCTCTATGAATCAAACCTGAAGTTTGGAGCAGCGGGGTGAGGAAAAGGGCCATCCGCAACCCCTTCCGAGGGGTGCAGCAATCCCAAATCCATGTGTGGTGCCCATTTCCATATCCACGTGGAGGGCAGTTATTGATCCAGGCTGGGTGAGCAGCCAGATTTCACAGCGCAGCCGGGCAGTGCCCCTTCTCCTCTGCAGCTATGTGGGCCTGGGGAAGGAGAACGCTTGGGACTGTGGTTGCACGATGCTGGGAAGCTGCACGTAGGCAGCTTTGCTGTTGTAATGGCAGCCCTCACCTTCAGCCCAGCTCTTTCGCCGGTGCCCAGCTGGTTTGCCCTCGAGGGGTGATGTTTCAACAGGAGGAGGCCACAGACGCTGAGCCAGAGCAAGGCAACCACCACGCCAGCAAGGTTGCCACTGTGGCATTGCCCAGCCCCGGGAGAGCCGGGGCTGCGGTGAGGTGGCCCACGGGCACGGCCGGCAGCAAAGTCAGGCTTGGCACCTGGGTGCAATATGGAGAGGGAGCTCTCTGCTCCTCTGCAGGCAGAGCTGAAACACACCGGCTGGGCAAAGGCGTGCTGGGGAGCTGGGACCTGTCGGTGCTTGCTCCGGTTGCAGATGGAGGAGACTGGGGACTCGGTCCACCTGCAGCCGGCATGGCGTTGAGATGCTACCAGCAGTGGGAGCCTGGTGTCGGGGAGAGGCAGGGCTTCCTCCAGGCACCCAGTTTTGCTGTGATAACGGCCAGCGCGCCAGCACTCTGTTAAACATCCACTCAAAACTGCTCTGGGGGGGAGACCCAGAAGTGGGGAGGGTGCTGTGGCTACCAAAAAGGAGTGGTGGGTGTTAGTGTGCCCTGAGCATCCTCCTCCCTCAGCTCGGTGGAGGCAGGAGCAGTGCGGTATGGTACATCCCCTGGGGTGGAGATGCCTTGAGAGGTCTCGGGGTCCCCGTTCTCATCCCCAAAGCACCGCTTGCTCACCCACCATCCTCTCTCCCTCTGGCCAGGCCAGCTCTGACTCTGCCTCTTGTGCCACGCTCCTAAGCCTGCATTCCCATCAGCTCTGCTGGTGCTGCTGAGGCCTGGTCCCTGGTGTTACAGCACTGGGTCATTCTCCTTAGTGGATGTCATGGTGTTCCCAGAAGCATGCACACGCATCCCAGAAGACTGAACAACTTTGCATTAAAAAAAGAAAGAAAAGCAGTGCATTTCAGGTTTCAGCCTCTTGGAGAGACCAAAGAGTATCTCGTCTTTAGAAACACCCCCAGAAAGTTAGAAAAAAAAAAGGTAAGCTCAGGTGTAAACCATTGTGCATGTCCTGCTTTCCGCCTTCCCATGGGATTCATCCTTTCCTGCCCACTGCAGGTATCTGCACCCTGACACAGTGATGGAGCTCTGCAGGGCTGGCCTGAGACCCCCTTCCCTGGGCACTGCGGACAGAGGGAGGCTCTGCAAACACACAGGGGTGTTGTTCTGCCCTGGGTAGACCCATGCCAGGCCAAAAAACCCAAAGAAGCAAAATTTTCTGAGCTATTTGCGAGTCTCTCCTGGAAAGGGCAAGCACATGCCCAGCAAACTGGGCTACCCTATCTCCAGCAGCTCTTGCCCCTGCCCAGAGCATGCTGCTGGCACGCTGCTTGCCGAGAGTCTACCTTTCTCGGAAAAGCATCTCGTTTCCCCATGGGGAGTATCGCTCTGAACCAGCAGCCACCCTCCTGCCTGCAAAAGGGACTGCCAGCTTGCAACGCGGCTGAGCATCCTCACACACTTCTGCTTCTGGGAATAGCAGCGCAAAGCCCAGCATCTCAGTTTCACTCTGAGGGGTAAAACCATCTGTCCCCCAGTTGAGCTGAGACGCATGCCGGGCACAGCCTGACCTTTCTGCAGTCAGAGAGTGCCGATTTTCCAAAGGGGAAATGGTAACTTGGTGGGGAGCTGGTCAGCATCCAGGGCCAGTCCTTGAGAGCATCCCCCGGGCAGCTGCAGCTCACCAACTTTGGTCAGTCATGCTCTTCACTTGTGTTGTCTGCTTTCAAGAAGGTTGAACCTGGCGTTTTTGAGGCTGGCCTGACCCAAAGGGCAGCAATGCTGTGATCCCCAAGGGTGGGTATCTGTGTGGAGGGGTTAGGTTTCCTCCAGCAGAGCTGCTCCAGCTGGCCCAGTGCCCTGGGCTTCACTGCAGAGCTGTACAGACACAGTTTGGGAATACCATTGCTCGACTAGGGACTTATTATTAGGTTTGAAGGAGGGGGCCCTGGTTCTAGGGACAAGGTTTCATCCCCATCTTCCACTGTCCTTTTTCTCCAGGGCTAAATGACACTTCTCTTTGGCCTCCATTCCTGTGTCCCAAAACATGGGGTGTGATGGCTTCCCAGCATTAGTCATCGCTTTTTGGAGAGAGAAAGTCTTTCTGCAAGCCATCTCCTTCTCATGACAGCTAGCAGCCTTATAGGCACGGCAGCCCACCTTCTAGCCTTCGTCTCAAATCCCTTTATGTGCCCAAGAGGCACCACAGCTGCTCCTCCAGCATCCAGCAGTCGCATCCAGCCCAACCAAGTGATTGCAGCGGCCTCTCCCACCGGCCAAGGGTTTATCAACCCCATTGCATTGAATGAAGCAGTCCCAGCACAGATCCTGACCTTGCTCAGGTCACAATATATGCAGGACCTGGGACTAACAGGTTTGCTTTTCCCAAAGGACAGAGTTGCCCCAAAGCAAGAACGGCTTCTGTCAGTTCCTATCCTCTTGCACCTTTGTGAATCCTTTAACAGCTTGCAGATCCCCTCGGTCCAGGCTATTGGAAGCTCACAGGGCTTCCCTGGGAACTTGAGGAGGTGTTTTTCAGGAAGCCTCAGCCTCATGGACATTGTGCAAGGCAAGAAGAGATGAAGGTTGGTGTTTGGTGAGACCAGATCCCTCTAGCACAGCACCCTGCCCTGCCAGAGGGCTGCCCCACACATCTGGAGATGAACATCAGTCCTGGGCTCTCTGCTCCTTTCTCTCTGATTCAGCTCCAGGGCTGTGCTTGGAGGGTCTGAGCAGCAAGGACAGACATGCTGGCCTCAGTGGCGCTCCTTGGAGGGTCTTACCTGGACCCAGGGTGGTCAAACTGCTCCCTTGCCCTGAGGGGTCCCTGCAGGCAAGCAGTAATCACGAGGCAGAGGGACAGGGAATGGGTAGCCCAGGACATGTGGCTAGGCGGCCCAGCACCAGGGTGTGGGGCTCAGCCCCATTGCCCAGCAAGAGATAGTGTTGGCACTGGTGTGACAGGTTCCCAGCACAGCCAGCCAGAGAGCAGGAGGAGATGGGAGCACAGCAGCAGCAGAGGTCCTGCATGAGCCCCCCTGTCTCCTCCCTGACCCACCGGCTGCGTCACAAGGATGCTCCATGGCTCAGTCTACGTGGCGGTTGTAGCGAAGCTCAGTAGCGGGTGTTTTGGCCAGAGAGATTTCTGAGAGGTGCCGTCTGTGGTTTCCCTGCCGTACGTGGGGTCCGTGCAGGGCTGGGGGAAGGAAGAGAGCGGATAGTCATGAAGTGATGGAGAGTTTGAAAGAAAGCCAGCTGAGACACCCTGAGAAACGCAGGAAGTAATAAAATCCCAGAGAAAAACCAGTGCTCCGCACCCAGCCGGGCCCACTCCTGGAACTGCCAAAAAGGCATCCTTGGCTCAGAGGCAGGCAGTCATAAACGCAGGGAGAGACTTCACAGGGAGGGAAGGTTTTACCTGTCAAGCAAGTTCAGGAGCACCTTCGCCCACCAGCTGGGAGCGTTGAGCTCCGTGGGGAGGCGAGGCGAGGCAGGCAGTCCTCCCTCCACAGCCTTCAGCACAGCAGAAGGAGGAGGAGGAGGAGGAGGAGAGGGGGAGCAGCAGCCCTGTTTTCTCTATGGCATCCAAGCCAAGAGACTGGCTGGGCCATTTGGAGAGGGGACCAACCCCTAGGGAAGGTGGGATGGGTGCCTGGACGAACTGGGGTCACCTCTTATCATTGGTGGGGAGCCAGCTAGGGAAGGCTGAGTGCCTTCGCAGTTTTGGGCAGGCTGCTTGTGTTTTTGGCCACTCTCCTTGGACTCAAACCTTCATGGCTGGAGAAGCGGTCCTGTCCACTTGCAGGGCTGGCCCCCAGCAGCCCTGCCCTACCAGTCCCACTGGGTCCTTCTCCCAGCCACTGCTTTGCCTCCTGTGTCTGCTCATGGGCACAGGTCCTCCTCCTCCTCAACTTGCTCGGCAGGTAAAACCTTCCCTGCCCACGAAGCTGAGCTCGCACCCCCAGGGCGGTCGAATAAAGCACGTGGGGCAAGGCTCTGTTCTGCTCTCTGCTGTTTTTCCTTCCCTTTCCCCCAAATAAACAGACCGCCACAAAGAGAGACAAACGCCTTTGTTTCCGAAGCGGGAAGGACTGTCAGAATGGCATGTCTCCCTGTGTCTCGTCAGGGGTTAGCCAAGTCCCCGAAGGCCACGGGGAGCCCTGCCACGCAGCCCAAGTCCTTGCTGACAGTGCTATTGTTAAGAAGGGGGGCATTTGGGGAGGGCTGGGGCTTTTGCCCCCTGCTTGTTCCTCTCCAGGAAAGTCACGGCTGATGCCTGCTTGCCCAGGGAGACTTCCCTCCCCGACGGCTCTTATCCTGAACAGACACCAGCTTGGCACTCATCAAGGGGTGTGCAGGGAGGCCCCTGTTTCTGGACCTCTCCGTATGCCCCTGGGCTGGCAGGCACCCCATGGGGTGCCAAAACTGAGCTCTAAAGAAGTGACCTTCTCTTGGGGCTGCCCAGCACCAAGCTCACTCTGCTCCAACCCAACATCTGCACCCAGCAGTGGTCCTCGGGTTGCTCCTTCCAGGAGCTCTCGGGCGGCAGAGCCAGTGAAACAAGCCAAGGATGCTCACCCTGCCTGGCTTGGGGGACACCTTGCCCAGAGCTTGGCTTAGGGCTGGGTCCTGCAAAAAGCCTGTCCTGCTTGGGGCAAGTTTACACAACAGCAGACCCTGTAGGGATATTGCTTTCCCTCTAAGGTCCTTATCATGGACTTGACCTAAGGACTACTCTCATCTCCCCATCTTCCCTTTGAAGGGAAGGAGGTGCATTATATTACAACTTGAACCTGCCTGACTAAATTTAGCCAGTGCAGGGGCTGGGAGAACCTCCCTGGTTTTCCCTGTTTGCTTCGGTGGGAATGGAAATGACACATCCCGCCTGTCGCCTGCTTCTGGAGCAAATGCCCGAGGGCCTGTAGGCCGGTACCTCTCAGATGTCCAGGGTTTTTGAAGCTAATCCACCCTGCACAAGAAAATTCTTAGACTGTAGGACTTAAGGCTGTGGACCTGCAGGGTGAGGGTGAACAGGCATGAACAAGCCCTCCAGAGCCAGGGGACACCACGTGAACCATGTCAATGTGATCTCTGAAATGTTGTCACCAGCCCAGGGTCTGAAGCAGAAGGGGAAGTCAGGCAGGTTTAGTAACCCTGTTGGGTAACCGTCATCAGTAGCTGGAAGAGCCAAGGGGAAGTGATAAATGCCTGTCTGCCCAGGTAGGAGCTTCGCAGGGGTCCCACTTCTGCTCCTCGATGCTTCTGTCTCATCGTGCCCACAGGGATGTGCCCAGTGCCCTCCCCCAGCCTTCCCCCATCCTCAGGCAGTGCCTTCTGCCACCCCCTTCTGGGCTGCACTCCCTTGCAGCCATTTACTTTGCTTTTTCCAAGAGAGAAGCTAAATGCATTAATGCCCTTCTGAGCATTGGGGGAGTCTCTGGCATCAGCACCCCGGGGTGTAAGGGCTGAGCCTCCCACTGGCGCAGCAGCCCTTGGCCTCACGGTGTATCTGGTGAACCTGCTGTGAGCTGAACAGACGGTGCTGACCCACCCCACAATGTATGCCCCACAGACTGACTACCTATGGGGTATATAGGGTACACCCAAAAATACCTGGCTGGCTGATGGACTCTCCCTTACATTCTGCGCTGGGAAAGAAGAGCAGGCTTCATGCTGCGAGCTTGCCACCAAATCACTGGTGCATGGATGCTGCAAGTGAATGTCTGTCCCTCTTCCCCCAGGCTCCTGCTGCGAAGAGGCTAAGCAGAAGCTGAAATTATGTCTAACCAACCCCTTGTCCCATCTGTGACCCTACTCCCTACCAAAATGTCTCTCAACCAAGAGTGCATGGGCCAACAATACTTCGTAAAATCCTCAAAGCTGCCCCAAAGAAAAGCCCCCCGCCTGTGCACATGGGCAGGCAGTCAATCGGCATGTCAAGATCTGCACCCCCAGCCAAAGTCAGGAGTTTGTCAGTGCTCAGCCTCAATGTCCATTATAACGAGAGCAAGACTATGATCCCATAGAACAAAGCCATGTTGTTTATTTTGGTGCTAAGTGCATCAACATGCTTCCCCCCACCTTCTCCCAAGCCACCCAGTTCTGCTGGGATGTGAGCTGGTCCTTGGCTTTCTTCCAGAAAAACGAGAAGGTCCTTTGTTTGAGAAAGGCTGAGGAGCCCAACCCTGGAGCACAGGGCAGAAGAGAGGGAGGATACGTCTGTGCCGCCAGTGCTGCGGGAGCGGGAGCTCGTGCTCCTGACGAAACAGCCTGTATTCCCATCCCACCAGCTGCTGCTGTGAACCTGCCCCAGCTCCACATCTGGAGGAGAGAACTGAGGACATCCCAAGCGTGGACCCTATCTTTTGCCATAAGGTGTGGACAGATGAGACCTGGACTGGGCTGAGCGCCCAAGGCCGGCTCTTCCCGAGTGCTGCAGGCAGGCAAAGCCCAGCTTTGGTGTCGACGGGGTGCTTCAGCACCTGCTTTCTGCCCTGGGGAGCAGAGGAAGCTGGAGAAGCCAGAGGTGAGGAAGAGCGAGGCCTTTGGTGGGACATCATGATGATGGATGGATGTGATTGCTGGCAGGGGTAGAGATGGCTCTGCAAAGGGCTTCCTCAGAGAGATCCACTTGCAAAAACTCCCGAAAGAGCGATACAGCCTCACCACAGCAGTGATGTGCATGTGTGCCCACCGGCCCCGGAGGGTGCCTGGGTGCCCTTGCAAGGAGGGGGGAACCACCAGCGTTGCAAGGGATGACGCATCCCAGTGCTTTCCACTGCCTCCAAACTGCGATAGCATCGGAGAGGTGCGCCCTGTGCTTTCTATCCCCAAATAGTACGAGCCTCGAGGGAAGGGAGGGTGCCAAGCCCTGCCGAAACACCCTCCCATTTCAGCAGCTGATCCCGGCAGATAACAGACAGCTTACTAGCGAGAGGGTGATGGTTCCAGCTGGCTGTAGGGTGGCAGACAGCAGCTGCCTAACAAGGCTCAGTACCGCTGAAGTGTTTGGGGCACCAAGCGAGGGATGGCATATGCTACTGAAACCCCCCGAGGGAGTTTTGGGGTTTGGGGAGTCCCTGGTCAAGCAGTGGAGGAGAATCCCGGGCTGCACTGGCTTTGGGGTGCTGCCCCTGCCAGGAATGATGGGGAATGATGATCTGTGCCACCCGCAGGACCCCAAGGGAGGGCAGGAGCCTGTCCACCCAAGGCAATTCTCTTTTCTCCAGCTCTTGCTGCCTGGCAGGGCCCCATTGCCCCTCAGAAAGGCCAAGTTGGCCTTTCGCCTGCCTTGGCTTCAGCTCGGCTGTGCTGATGCCTTGTGGTCCCATGTGCTTTGGAGGCTCTCCAAGCATGAGATGTGCCCCTGATGCTGACTTGTGGGCTGGCTGCAGACAAATGCATTTGCCAAAGCAGATGCAATGGCCCACGCGGGGTACGTCTCAGTGAGAAAAACCTGACGTGCTCCAGGCTCCCTGCTGGCATCACCTCCCGAGCAGCTCTGATGCCGTTTCTGCCGTGTGTGGAGACTAATATCACAGCCTACACTCTAGGTACCACTTTGCATGCACAAAAAAAAGGGTGTTCTCAGGCTTCTTTGTCATTCCTGCCAGCAAAGCCTAGTCAAGGTAACCCTTTTCTTCAGGATTATCATTCCACACTGGTTTTTACACACATCACTCGCTGAAAAATGGCATGCGGCTGAGTTTCGGTCTCAAGGGTGTTCCAGGAGAACGTGCCTGTATTCCATGAACATACTTCTCCGGAGCACTGTTTCTTGGAAGAGCTGAAACCAGCATCTGAGTTATGGTAACATGTTCAAACACAGCATCCACTTACAGTTTGCATATTAAGTACAGCAAACAAACCTCTGCCCAGCGTGTCTCAAAAGTCACTTTAACAGACAACAACCCGAGACAGGGAATATGCCTCAGCAGGTTGTTTCTAGGCTTGAAATAAGCTTAATAAATGGCAGGTTTCTAAGGCACTGCAAGTACACAATTTGGGTATTACAGCAGTGCAGAGCCGGCAGCCACAGTCAGTCGATAGCCTGCAGCTCTGCTGCTCCGGCACATCAGTGCCGAAACATCTGACCCTCCCGCATGGAGCTGCATTTCCTTGCCCTTGAACTCCCAGCACTAACCACCAGCCCAGGAATATTCCTTAGCATCATATTTTAGCACAATATTCTCTTTCTCTCCTGCAGTGGTGGCACTGGACTTATGTTGCAGGCCCTCTGGAAGTCATTAGACAACATCCAGACAAGCGATGGCAATGTTTTCCCCTCTATAGTCAGCATTTGCTGAGCTTGTAGCTCTGCTTTCGAAACATGTCATTTCTTAAAGGTTATGTTTGAAGCCTTGCCTGCAGTGCCCGCACAGCCTGAACAATGCATGCTGCACCCCAACTCATTTTCACTTCTACCTTTTCCTTTCTTTCTATTTCTTCAACTGGATTTATTTAAAGAAAATTGGAAATTCACGCCACCGGTCAGAAGTTGATTTCCCATTTTCTTTAAATAAAAAAAATATTATCAGTTTCAAACTGCGTGGCAGAGTTGTACAATTGTACAAAGTTGCCCTAATTGTACTTTGCCTACAGGAGGACTTAACCCTTAGTCCATTCACCTCCCAGCCCTCCCCGATCTGCTGTAGCCCTCTGGCTCGGCAGCGATTGCCTGACCTGCTGCAAGGCTTTTCTTAACCTGCATTTGCAGCTCTTGGAAATACTCTACGTGCAGCAACCACCCTGTCCAGGCCGCGTTATTGCGAGCAACCTCTCTGTGTCAAGACCAAGAACGTGCTTTCCTAAAGCATCAGGCTGCCCCTCCTTGATTTACCTTTGCTGTGCTGTCCTGGGCCAAGTGCCCTTCAACTGAAATGCAAACAGCCTGAAGCCTTCCCGACCAGTCACTGCCTGGCTGGCATTAAAGATCTGCTAACTCCACTGCTCCAGCCTCCCAGTCAGGATCCTTCACACCCAAGTTAATCGAAGGCTTGGTGGTTTTTTGCTGTGTCGTCAGTATTTCTAGCCCCATCAGGCGAGGAGTCCTCCTGCCTATCACCCAGGCGGAGGAGCTAACCCCGATCAGCGGATGGCTTCTCGCCATTCTGGAACGGCTTGGAACAACCATCTCCATGGGCTGACACAGGCTGATCCTGCTGCCCATGGCTGCGACCCAGCACCCGGCTCCCTCCCTGCCCTCCCGGTCAGGATGCTGTGCCCGTCCCGCAGCCGCAGGGATCCCACCCCAGCTGGCAGACCCGGAGTGCTCCCTTCCCCACCAAATGCTGCAAAGCCCACCAGCTGTGCCCGGGGAAGGTTTACACCCCAGAGGTGAGACAGAGCCCAACGTGAGCAGCCAAAGGTGCAGGGGAGGAGGTGGGGACCACGGATTTGGGGAGCTCCCGGGATGCGCTCTGAGGTGTGTCTAACGCATCCCAGTGTCATTAGCATGAGCAGGAGTCATTCCCGCTTCCCCAAGCTGTAACTTCAGGCTCGCCCGGATCAAACACCTTGTCCAGGTACTCTTTGATAACATTTGCAGGATTATCTTCACCACTGGGGAACATATTTCCATACTGATTTAATGAAAGCAGAGATTCTGGAGTCAGCAGGAGCCGGAGCCTCGCAGACGGCTCCTAATCCAGGAAATTGGATGTGGTTGGAAACATTTCAGCAGGCAAAGCTTGGGAGATCCTGCTGTGGCTCATTCCTGATGAGAGGCTCTGTGTCCGCGAGATAATAAATCTGAGTTTAGCGTACCTAATCCTGAATTTAAAATACCACAGCCCACATAACACAAAGTGGCTGAACAGGTACAAAGACGCTCTCCCAGTGGAAAGATGTTGCAAATCACTGAAGGAGTAATTGCAGCCAAAACAGGCTTTTTCCAGCTGGAGAGCAATGTATACAGGTGGACTTTGGTCACGTAGTCCACGGGCTCTTCAGCCAGGCCCTTTCCCAGTCCTCCAAGGTCTATCGCTGCATCCCTCACAAGCAGATTTGGGGGCAGATCTTCCCTCTTTTGCTTCAGACACTTGCCTGACTGGGCTATTTCTTTGGTGGCTGCCAAACCACCTTGGTTAGAGCCACCCAACAGCTCAGCCCAGCAGTTCAACTCAACCCTACAACTTGCAGTAGCTGGACTGCAGCCCTCAGCACACAGGACCAGTCCGGGTATGCTGAGGTATACCAGTGCCTATCAGCTAGACCAAAAGGCAGGCCCTAAATCAAAGCTACTCGCAATGATGAAACTCATCCTTAGCAATCATGTTTCCCTCTTCGACCTAAGCTGAATTACAGCTTGGAGATTGGGAGGGGTGGGGATGTCCATGAGGAGAGCTGGGAGCTCAAGAAACTGTGCCGTCTCAGCATGGAGAGATCAGCACGGGCTCTTTGGGTGTCGAGGAGAGTGCAGGAAGAAGGCTGAGGCCCTGGGAGAAGAGCTACAACGAAGACCATGGGCAACCCTAGCTACAGATGGGGTTGTCCAGTCCCTTCTATGGGAATGATGGGTCACAGCCACAGTCACAGTCGGGGAACGAGCTCAGGCCCCAAAGGCAGCAGCATTTCTTTGAGGACTGTCTGGGATTGCTCACCGACCAAGGGCAATTTGCACTTTCCAAGGAGGAGTGAGCAGATGGGGACATTGTGCAAGGAAAGGCTAGAGAGAGGGCGGCGAGTCACTCCCAGGAGCCGGGCTGTGTCTGAAGCTCAGGCCACAGCGGAGGTGCCCAGGGTCAGGACCTGAGTGGGATGCTTAACCCCTAGCATAGGACATGCTTGGTGGGGGCTTTGCTGTGATTTCTGGCCTTGCACACTGTCCTGGTTTCGGCTGGGATAGAGTTAATTGTCTTCCTAGTAGCTCGTATAGTGCTACGTCTTGGATTCAGTATGAGAAGAATGTTGATAACACACTGAAGTATTCAGTTGTCGCTAAGTAGTGTTTAGACTAAAAGTCAAGGACTTTTCAGCTTCTCATGCCCAGCCAGCAAGAAGGCTGGAGGGGCACAAGAAGTTGGGAGGGGACACAGCCAGGACAGCTGACCCACACTGGCCAGAGGGGTATTCCAGATATAAACTTGGGCGAGTTGGCTGGGGGGGGCGGATCGCTGCTCAGGAACTAACTGGGCATCAGTTGGTGAGCAGTGAGCAATTGCATTGTACATTGCTTGTTTTGTATATTCCAATCCTTTTTTTTATTATTGTCATTTTATTATTGTTACTATTATCATTATCAGTTTCTTCCTTTCTGTTCTGTTAAACCGTTCTTATCTCAGCCCACAAGTTTTCCTTTTTTTTTCCGATTCTCTCCCCCATCCCACTGGGTGCAGGGGGAGTGAGCGAGCAGCTGCGTGGTGCTTAGTTGCTGGCTGGGGTTAAACCACAACACAGCTGGCTCTTCTACACCCCCTTCTTTTGGCCCCGTCCTGTCCAGGGCACACAATCCCAGTTTGGAGAAAGCAGGTGCAGATGCAAACACCACCTGCCTCATCCTCACAACCAGAGATGAGGCACTGCTGAAGTAATATCCCACAGACATTCCTCCCTTCTCCACACTTGCGGCTCCCTCCGGCCAAGAGTTTGGCATGGCCAAGGGCTCTGTTTGCAACAACAGCATCAGGTCCAGTCATTCCCTTCGGCTTGGGCATAGAAGATCTTTTGCCTCCCAAGGTACAATGCGGATCAGTGGCTCTCCCTCTAATACAAAGTAAGGATTTGCAATGCGAATGCAGGAGAGCTCTCCTGGTGAGGAATAGCCTGGCTGGAAGGGTGGAGGAGAAGAGCCCTATCCCACTGCTGAGTTCCCAGACAGCGGGATAAGCCTGTGCCACCAAGGTCTGCTGTGATCTGTCCTCATCTTCCTCATCTCCGTCCTTCACAGATCGGACGGGCCGATAACCTGCTGGCACATCCCCTAGCTAACTGACCCGCCGCACACTGATAAGGAATGAGGTGACAGGAGGTGAGGATTGCCAGCTCCAGCCAGCCTGGCTCTGGCCTTCTCAACCCACAGTGGCTCTTCCTACACTGCATCGCTCCTCAAAATAACGGGCAAGCACCTCTGCACCTTCAGTGTGGTGGAGCGGGTGTCAGTGCGGCTGGGGACACCATCCCTGTCTGGTGTGCCATCGGGGTGAGCAGGGACCTTCCCTCGCCTGAATTCAGCCATACCTTGTGAGGACGCTGATCCTGGGGATTTAGACTTTGTCACCTCATCGTGGTGGCTCTAACCCGGAGGTAGGAAGGGAGACATGGCATTGTAGTGATGGAGGTAGCCCGTGGCCTGCAGGCAGTCGGACACCCCATGGCCCCCGTGCCTATGGTATTAGCCTGTCGGGTTAATGCCATTAAATTCAAGGCTCCTTGAAAGCCAGCAGAGACATCTGGACTTCCATCAGACAAACTCAGGCTGCCCGAGGTAGACTCAAGTCTAAAGGCTGAATTTCCTTCATGTGAACAGCCCTTCCAGAGTCTCCCCTGGGATGGTATCCCCTGCCTCATTATCACCTGTTATCCGTGAGCTGGTCTCTAATCTTCCAGCAGCATTCGGAGGAAGGTCCCTGGACAGGCAGGACTCAAGGAGCTGGTGGCTGCTAAGGCTGACTTACAGTGCCCAGCTGCCAGAAACACTGCAGGAAACACAGAACCTACTCCTGACCTTTCAAATGGCCTCCACCATCTCCAGCTCTAAGTGAGAAAATAGCTACACCTTTCCCTTCCCCGTCCAACATTTCTTGCAAGGGAACAGTCCCTCCTAGTCCGGCCCCTGCAACCTGCTAGACCATGGCTCCAGCAGCAGCTCATCTCCTTGGAAAGATGTCTGGGTTCCTTTGAAGGGGTTCGGTCTCACAAAATCTTGGATTTGAAAGGAATTGATTTAATTAAACACACATCAAGAGCAGAGGGAAGCTGGCTCTACTCACTTTTTCTCCTGCTGGTACGGAGCACTTCTTGTCCCTCACCCTATGGAAGGGATCAGGCTCAAAGGCTGAACCCTGAGGCAGGTTTCCAGAGGAGGAAAGAAGGAGCAAGCGTGTCAGAGCAGAGAAGCCCACTTTGGCCTTTATTCCAGCCCACTTGTGTCGTGGGGTGATCAGCGACCTGGCCGAAGGCTGGAACCTTTCTGTGCTCCCCTCACCCCTGGCTCCAGCAGGCAGGAGGGTCTCCCTGCTACCTCTGCTGGCATCGATGGCACCGACTGGAAACACCCAGGGGTGACAGCCTCTGGGGTTGTGCTTGGTGGGGGTAAGAGGGATGGGGACTATCACGTTCTCGGGACATGGAGAACTGATGGGCCTCATAGAAAGAGAAGAAGAAAGTGTTTCAGTGAGTTTCAGTTCTGGGCCTCCTAAGGAAATCACAGAGCGTCTTGTGATTTAGAGACAAATATGCAAGACAAGGAGAGCTTTAAGCCACAGGCTTGGCCCACTGCCTGAATTTTTTCCCTCCTCTTTCAGTGTAATTACAGTTGAGCCATGTAGTAATTGGGTAACTTTTTCCAAAGGAATCCTTTCACCCAGAGTGAATCATACTTGCCACAAACAGAACGTGGAGAGAGATAAAAGACATATAGATCCTATGGCTTATTGTGATAGAGCATTTTGCCCCCATCCCCTTGTACCTCAGCCCCCCAGGCGTGTCCAGGGTAGGTGCAAGAGCCAGGCTCTGAGCTTTCCTGGATAATTCCTCCCCACCCCTCCAAGACAGCTTCCTCCGGGCTTGATGTGCCCTACAACCAAACTGAACTGCGCGGTTTTGAGGGCGTTTAGGGGTTCTGCAGAATAAGGACTATTTTCCCTCCTTTGGGTCCTATACCTACAAGAGCGGCTGGTAAGGGCTGGGTCAGAAACTGGGCAACCTCTGGGGATGGCAAGGCTTGATAGTGCAGCTGGGTGACCCTGGATCCAGCTTCAGTCCTCTGCTCCTGGGGTTTCACCTGGCCCACAAAGGGTTTCTAAGGTACGGTGTGCCCTCAGTGATATTTCTTCTGCTCCTGATTTAGCTAGAGCTGAAAAGTCCAGCCCTCCTCCCAGACCCTTCCCGCCAAGTCTCAATCCATCTGACCATTTTCCGTGTGGGATAAAAGCCTTGGATAGCAAAACACTCATTGTAAAACTATTTTCCATTGGCTTTACGACCACACACGGCTGGATGTCCTCCTGGAGCGGCCGGCAGCCTGCTTGCATGGGTCGGGTTTAGCATCCTGGAGAGGAGCCTGGGTGAGGGTGGGAGGAGGTATCTGCCTGATAGGTCCTCCCTCCCCCCAAAATCAACCCCTCCCACCCTTTCCTCGGTCTGATTGGCAGGTGGGGTGGAGAAGGGCTGGGACAACTCAGCTCTCCATCTATTTAAAGGCAAGGGTGGGGCTCCCATCAGCTACTTGCCTGGGACCGTTCCTTGGTGGAGAGGAGCACCAGCCTGGAGAGCAGCACCATGTCTTGCGTGAGTAGAGAAAGGGATGGGGCGGCTTTGCTGGAGGTGATGCTTCACGGAGGGGGGACCGGGGGGCAATGCCTTGGCTTGGCTTGAGGGTACTTGCACTGTTCTTCTCCATCCGCTCCTCAGCCCTTGCGTCAGAGGGTCTGCTCAAGCTGGGTGCCTGCTGCTGGGGAGGAAGGATCCCTGCTGCATCCATTCCAGAGCGGGGGGGCTACTATTTCTTGTTCTGGCAGGAGTGTGGTTGTTTTTTTTTTTTTTTCCCCTGCAGGATCCCTTTGGGGGGGTACGGGGCGGTGGGGGGGGTCCTTGCTGCATTGGCTCCTGAGCTGGGGTAACCTGTTTTACAGCAGCTCTGCTCTGGGGAAGCAGCTGCGGTAATGTTTATTGCTCTCTGAATGTCTCTTCTGGGCTGCCTTGCTGCTTGCTTCCTGGCTGAAGTTTTCATGAGTCACTGAATCGTTCTCTCCCTCTCTCGTAAGGAAATGTGCTATACAGAACTGTCCTTCTGTGAGTGTCAAGGATAGCTGGGGAGATGCTTCTGTCAGAAGACTGATTGTACTTCTTTGATTAATTTATCTTTTGTTAGACTGAGGGTGATTAATCAGGGAGTGTCCCAACCACAGGCTTATTTATTAAAGTGGGGTGGGGGAAAGATTCTTAGTATTCTTGGGATCTTGCCTCTGCTGTGATAAAGAATGAGTACATATGGGTTTAGTTTAGTTCTAGAGAGAAAGTGGGGAAAGGTGTGTACATGGAGCAGGAGAATGCTCTTGCAAAGGCTGAGCCTACAAGAAAAACAACCAAGCCCTTAGGAGCTGGGGAGCAAAGTGTCTGAGCCCCCGGACCTGGGTGAGGCTTGAAGTTCAAATCCAAGCCAGGAGAAGGGAGTGGAGGTTCCATCCCTGCACAGCCAAGCTTGTGTGGGACGATACGAGACCCAGAAGGCCCACAGGTATGTTCGGGACAGGGTGGGTGCGATGGGAGCTTGCAGGTATTTATGTTTCACTGCTGTGAAATACAGATATGTTGATGAGAGCAGCAGGAGAAAGGTTGTGAAATTGGGCACATGTCCCATGTGACTGGAGTAACTTCTCTGGGATGTCCCTGGTGCAATGCCCTGGGGGAAGGGAGCTTCCCTGTCTCTCCAACTATCCAAAGCGATGCACTGTCTTGCAAGGAGAGCTGCCAAGGCAGAGCAAGTGAGCCAGCAAGGACTGAGCTAATGTCTCTGCTTCCATGTTCCCCAGGGACCGGTATGCACCAACCTGGGTCTCAAGCCTGGCCAGCGCCTCACCGTCAAGGGGAAAATTGCACCAAGTGCCAAGAGGTAAGCTGTGCTGTGCTGCCAAGGCACCACACCGAGTTGTCTTCTGCTGGTGGGGGACAGAAAGAATCCCTCCCTTGAATCGGAGAGGAGCAGATTTGGAAGGAGTTAACATCAGCAGCACTTCCCTGTGAGTCACTGCCTAACGCACGTTGCAGACATACGAGTGCCAAGGGGCTAAGCCGAAGCAGATGTGAAGCTCCAGCTGTGTGCACTGGCAGTGACCACATCCTCTCTAGTGCAGAGTAAAGGAAATGGAAGCTGTGTCTATACTGAGCTTTGGGTTGAGACTGGCCCCACAGCTACATCCTCTTCCCTGCATGAATATGGGCAGGAGGAGATTATGGCCCAAGCAGCTGGGAGGTCTTGGGTTGCTCTGGCTCCATGGATGCTCTGAGCCACAGCTCCAGCTGATGGTGCGAATGGAAAGGCTGTGTGTTGCAGCAGCGGCTCTTAGGGTGTTGAAGTTTGCTTTTACCCAGTGGAGATGCCTCTCATGCTGGCAGGGAAGGAAGGAGGGAAGCTGGTGGGCTTAAGTGGAAATGTGCTCTTAAATGTGCAGGGATCGGGGTGGCTGGGATCCCCAGGGAAGCCTCAGCAGCCCCTGGCCCTTGTGCAGGTCTGCAGCTGGTGGGGGCTCTTGGTGGGTAAGGTGGAGCCCGTAGCTGCTGTACCAGCACTAGTGGTGTTCCAGGAAACATGTCCCAGCTCTTCCCAGTGCCTTTGAAGTTTGATAGTGTTGGAGTGAAGCCTCCTGGGCTTTCTCTTGCCAAATAATATGCTTCCTCTGTACTCACCTGGGTAAGAGGCCTGGAGGCAAGGTGGACACTGGGCTGGGAAGCTGCTTCCTCCCACTGCCATGGCAGATGCTTTGGGACAGCTAATGACATGGTAATTATTTCAGCTGCCTGCAGGGTGGGGAGAAGGCAGTGGCTGTTGGGCAGAATGCAGCACCAGCTAACTGTTTGGGGCTGAAAGGAAATCTGTGGAAAGCAACTGACTCCTTGGGAGCTGGTTTGGGTGCAGGATAACTCCCTGCTCAGGGCTCTAAGTGCTGAACCTTTCTCTTGTTAAAAGCTTTGTGGAAACTAAGTGGTGTCTCTCCCAGGGATGGCACTGTGGGACCTATCACCCCAGCAGAGGGGAGTACCCCTTACTGATGCAGCACCATCTTTTTAGGGAAGCTGTGCAGTTTAGCAAAGGGTTTCTCTTTGGTTACCCTCAGCTGGGCTTGGAGCAAAAGACCCAGAGATGCTCATGGTAATGAGCAACATGCTGCCATAGTATTGATGTCTTCTTTCTCTGCAGCTTTGTTATGAATCTGGGGAAGGATGCTTCCAACCTTGGGCTTCACTTCAACCCCCGATTTGATGCTCACGGTGATGTGAACACCATTGTGTGCAACTCAAAGAAGGTGGAAGAGTGGGGTGCAGAGCACAGGGAGACTGTCTTCCCTTTCCAGAAGGGGAGTCCAGTAGAGGTGAGGCCTGGGATGCACTCTCTGTACGTGCCCTGGCAAAGGGAGGGTGTTTGGCACAGGGCACCCAACTGCAGGGGCTGTCTCTACGGGAGGTGGCTGGCTTCTCCTGCTCAGCCAGTGCCACCACCCAGGGCTCTGAGCAGTGATGGATGGTGGGGATCAAACATGCAAGCTCCATCTAGCTCAAAGGGATGTTACTGTTGAACTGAGCAGGGAACAGGCATCTCCTGGGAGGCTAGAATAATACTCCTGCTGTTGAAGAGCAGGTTGCGCTGCTGAGCGTGTTCACCCTGCAAAGTGAAGGGTGGCACAGCAATGCTGTGGAGGGGAAAGGCTCGAGGGTATCTTGGCAGAAACTTTCTCTGACTTTTCCATTTGTCTTGCAGATCACTTTCAGCGTCAACCAAAATGATCTGACAGTCCACCTGCCAGGGCACCAGTTCACGTTCCCTAACCGGCTTGGTCTCTCTGTCTTTGACTACTTTGATGCACAAGGGGACTTCACACTCCAGTCCATCAGCTGGGAATAACTTCCTCTGGCACCTCCATATCAAAGATGCAGAAAAAGCAATCAATAAATAAGAGTTTTGGTCTACCCAGTCTCAGAATCTAATCTGTTTCATACTGCCAAGTCCACATGGGTTGGTCACCTTGCTGGAGGGGTGGGGGGAGGAGGGTAGCCAACTTTGCTTGAGTACCATGTGTGGGTGGGATTGTACCAGCCTTGGCCCTTAAAGTCATGGATGGAGACGAGGGTGAGTGTCAAAAGGCTGGGAAGGCAAGAGGTAAAAAGCCCAAGAGTCTCAGGACGAAACACTGGGGCTAGATGTGACTAGAGGGGAGAGTGGAAGGGTCCCTTAGGCAGAGTCACCCACTCTTGAGGTCTAGACTGACACCTGACCCTGCCTGAGTAAAATGGGTTGATTAAATCTATTTCTCCCTGAACCAAGCATCCCCAGCTGACCTCAGAGAGCCTTGAGTTGCTGTGCTAGGTAAATCTAGTGGGGCATGGGGTGAGGGGAGAGTCCTCAATTGTGCTAGCTTTGGCCTGCACCCCTCTGTAGAGGCTGGTCCTACTCATGACACAGCTCTCCTACGTTGTCTTGGGACCTCTTGCTGCTGCATGGGGACAGCAGTAGGAAAGGATGCCTTGCTGGCTGTGGTGGAGCATGCAGTGGGCTCCTCATCCAAATCCTTTCTTCCAGCTGGGGTGTGGGATGCTAAGGATGTGTCTGCTATGTTTTTTTTTTTTATTCCTTTACTCGTATTAGCCCAAACAAGCCTGAGCACTTTTCAGTCTAAACTGAGGCTAGCCTCTGAGGAGTCTGGAGATGATGAGGCATGTTTGATGTTACAGCATAGTTCTCACTGGGCTGTGGGTTGTTACCCAAGGTGTCGGCTGGCCACTAATGCTAATTCTGCAGCAATGACTACTGCTGTTGGGCAGGCTGTGCCTGGTGGGCATAGGAAAGGTGGGAGCTGCCCTTTCCACAGTGCACAGTAGTTACCAGGTAGGCCCGGGATGGAAGGACTCAATCTTTGGGTCCTCGCTTCCAGGCTTGGCCATGAGGGACATGAAGCACAAACAATCTGATGTCCTACAAGGACTCCCTGCAGGCCTGGCTGGGCTGATTCCTCCTATTAAGCAGTTGCAGAGCAGCTGGAACGTGGGAACTTGCTCCTACGGCAGCAGCACCTCCTGTTCTTGCTCCATAATTCATGAGGCTCTGCCAGGTCCTGTGTCTCAGGTGCTCATGCAGAGGGAGGCTCAGCTGCTAGGAACTGGGGGGCTGAGGAGGAAGAAAGAGACGAGTTGGAGACAAAGGCTCAAGATGGGCTTTTGAGCTGGAAGGCAGGAACACTTGGGGTGTACAAGCAACTTGAGGCTCTGCAGCTGGATCTCTCTTGAAGCCCTGTGTTGCCCAAAGCCAGTCTGCTCTGGATGATCGCCTGCTCTTTAGGGCTACATCTATAATAGTATACACGACATCTAACATTGCCACCCTGTGCATAGGCATGGGTGGGGTACAGCGTAGCCTGGGGACTCCTCCCATGGGGTGATATCGATAAGGCCATCCTTTCTGGGGATGAGAAGAGAATTTAGCTGTATGAAAGTGAGCCATGCTAGGCTAGATGGCCTCAAGGTGAGAGACCTGGCCCAGTTTATGCAGTGGTGTTGACACAGTCTGGCAGACTGGGCTACATTCGGTAGGCCAGGGAGTTGGGGATTTCCTCAGCCACAGCAGGGACATGGTGCTGGTGAAGGCCCCCTCCCTGAGCTGTGATGATGGGCACATAGTGGAGGTCTCTCCTCGCAGCTTCCTCTGCTGGGCTGATCTTGAAAGCTGAGCAAATGTGCTGACGTCCCCAAGCTGTACTTCGGGGCAGTCTCACAATGTCTCTTAACCACACTTGGGAGTCTTTTTTTTTTTAGAAAGACTCTTCAAAGATTTCTTTTGTGGAGGGTGGGGGAAGAAAGATGAGTGTGAGCTTTACCACAAGAGGATGAACCTCATTCAGATCTCCTGCTAGCGTGGCTGCTTCTTGAAGTGACTCACTGGTCCTGTGAAATCTGTGACTCACTGTTACCCTGACTTTATTATGGCTTGGCCCATTGCTAGCGAGGAGGTGAGGGGTGGCGAGGGTTCCCCAGCTGTATAATTTACACGTATGGAGGCTGACTGCTCCCTTTCACCTACTCCCCAGCCTTGCGCAAGGCGGAGGCTGGTGTGTGAGGGCTGAAGGACCTGAGGATAGGGTCAGGATCCCTGGGACAAGCGTCCTCCCCCAACTTGAGGAGGGTTAGCAGCCTTGCAAAGGGCATGAAGGAGAAGGCACCGCAACAACAATGGAAGACGCTGCACGGGAAGTGATCCATTTTTATTTCTCACCTCGACCCCAGCCAAAAGCTGGGAGATATTCCCAACCTGGGGGCACTGCTCACCCCTCACTTTTTCCCACAGACCCCAACAACTCCCCAGAAGCCGGAGAGAAGCTGTGGTCTCCCACCGGGCCACCCACAGCCTGCCGGGAGGATGCCGGGGGCCGTGCCGTGCCCATCCTGCTGTGGTTGGGGCGCCGGCGGTAGGTACCGGCAAGCAAGGTGTAGAGGAAGGGGTTGACGCAGCTATTGCCGTAGGCCAGGCAGGTAACGCCAAAGTTGAGGTAAGCTTGGGCAGGGGGTCCGATGCCCAGCCCCTCGCCCCGGTACAGCCCGGCCAGCTGCCAGGCCCAGAAGGGGAGGAAGCAAGCCCAATAGGCCACCACGATGGCGGAGATCCTGGAGAAAAGCCGCCGGGTGGGGGCCCGGCCGGCCGCCGGCAGCCCCAGACCCCAAGCGGAGGACCGGTACGCTTGGGCCAAGCGGGTGTAGACGACCCCCAGCACCACGCCGGGTGCCAGGATGCTGGTGGTGAAAAGCACCGTCAGATAGACCCGGAAGGCCGCCGGCGTCCAGGTGGGGATGCAGAGACGCTTGTGGGGGCCATCCTCCTCCCGCAGCTGGGTCATCACCATCATGGGGGCCGTTAGCAGGAGCGAGAGGAGCCAGAGGACGGCGCTGGCCAGCTTGCGGTAAGCGTTGGTGGCCCGCCTGGCCCGCAATGGCCTGGCCACTGCCCAGTACCTCTCCAGGCTCATGGCCGTCAGGAGGAAGATGCTGGCATGCATGGTGAGGAGGTCCAGGCTGAGCAAAAGCCTGCAGCCCACGTCGCCGAAGAACCAGTCATGGGCGAAGTAGGTGCAGACCACGAAGGGGATGGTGGAGAGGTACAGGAGGTCAGCCAGGGCAAGGTTGATCACGTAGACCCCCAAGGAGCCCGCTGAGTAGCCCGCCACCCTGCCGGAGGCCACTACCACCGTGTAGATGTTCCCCACCATCCCAGTGAGGCACATGGCCAGCAGCACGGCACCCAGCGGCCCTGTGACCGGGCTGTCCCCTCCCAGGACACTACTGTCGTCACCCCCACCGCTGCCTTCCTCCAAGAAACTGCTAGCCTCAAGATCCTCTCCAGGCCTTGCGCTGATGAAGAAAGGGTCATAAGACATCTTTGGGTAGGGCGAGCAAGAGCAAGTCAGGCTGTCAGATACCTGTTCCTTCCCCCTCTCGCTGTGTGGGGCACACTTAGCCTTAACAGGAAAGCAGCCGAGGGAAGGGAAAATGGAAAGAGTTCATCAGGCATAGGTACTCCAAAGAAGTCTATTTCTCACCTCCAGCCGCCCAGTCCATTTTGCTGATCTTGTCCATCACAAGCTCTGTCTAGTGGTTTCCCTTAATCATCAAAGGGCTGAGAAACGGACGCTGCCCTCCCCTTCAAGAACAATAGGTGCAAAATAACCTCTGCCAGCCAGGAGGAAATGTCTCTGCTCTTCACCGGCTCCTCATTTGTTGCTTCTCCAGCATTCACTGGGCGCAGGGAAACCAGCAGACTTGGTGGACAAGTGGATTTCTCCTCCCGAGTCTGTGTCCTCTCAGCTCAGACAGACTCTGGAGAGGTGGGCTCTGCCCCCCTGAACCAACCCCTGAGTAGTTGCCTTGCCCACTGCACGGAGGAATGTGTCTGACTCACAGCTTCACACACCGGTGCGAATGCAGTCCCAGTTTATACTGGGCTTTTAGCCACTAGCTGAGGAGCCCTACTGGCTCTCTTCTCTTGCAGACACAGTCTTTCTTCCCCCATGTCTTCCTGCACCTTCCTCCTGCTCCCTCTTCCTTCTTGTTCTTGTTTCCTTTTCTTTTTCCCATTTCCCCTTGCACAGTTGTCCTCATTTGACAGAGGAGACGACTGAAAGACAAGACTCCCTAATGTGGCAAGGCAGGAAAAAGCATCGCACTGTGGCTTTAGAAGGGAAACAAGGGCCAGCCCTGAAAGTGCAATAGTCAGGGAGCTGCCACGCTGCTCTCCTCGGCCCTTAGCCAAGCTGGGCTGAGAGGTCTGTCCCCCACTCCCTTCCAAGGACACCAGGGCCCCTTGAGGTGTAGACAATGGATGTAGCCCCCAGTTTGCAAATCCATCAGATGGTAGGAGAACTCACATTTTCTATGACCTGGGCCTCTTCTACCCTTGTCCCCTGGTCAGCAGCAAGCTCCTAGACACTCAAAGGGCTGGATATTTTAGACTCACTCTTTCCTCCCTCTCCCCAAAGACCATCCTCCTTCTTTAAGCTTTCCCCCTCCCTCCCTCAAACCCCCAGGACCTGCTGCCTCACCTCAGAGAAGGGGAGCAAAAGCCTGTTAAGCAGGCACCATTGCCTTCTAGCGGGGCATCACTGCATGACACCTATGTCCCCACACTTCTGCACCCAACGCTACCTTGCTCTTTCATCTCCCACATCCCAGCCTCATCGGTCTCAGGGAACTGACACGGTAGGACAGAATTTGCAGAGCAGAGACAGACGTGCCATTACTAAATGTGCTCTGCTGTTAGTTCACAGGGGTTTTCAGGCCACTCCAGCCATGCTTTTTTGCATCATCAGTGTATTATTAGCTTCGTTGTGGCTGAGTCAAAAGCCTCCACTCATCTCCAGCAGCAATAACTCAACAGCAAACAGGAGAAGGAAGCATCTCATGGGTACTGCCCTCACTGCAGTAGGATCAAGCACCCTCCCGAGCAATGTGCTGCATGCAACAGCATCAGCTTCAGCATGACCATGCCACAGAAGCGGGCATATGGCACATATGGCATTGTTGGAGGGAACTTCAGAGGCCTCCCTCTGGATTATCTGTATTAGCTCCTGGCACATCTGGGTCACGCTCTCTACTCTTTTTCACACAGAACTGAATGTGCAGGTTGTTTAGATGGGGCTTAAGGTTTTCTAATAGACTACCACATTTCATGTTACCGGAACTTATAGGCACTTTGTTTTGGAACACAAGCTTTACAATGGCCTTCAGTTTTTAGGACAGTTGTGCTCCAGACTGGGAGAGATCAGCAAACTGCAGTGAAAATAGACTTTTGGGTGGAAAGCTCCATCAGGCCACGGCAGCAGAATGAGTGACGCTGCTTCTCATCCAGGAAGTCAATGCTCCCAACAGGTTGTGGTGGTCTCAGCACAGAGAGGCATCCCCAGAGAAGCAGAGGGGAACCATGACTTTGCCTGTTTGGCTCTGATGGGAAGATTCACAGTCCACATGCCCCAGGAAATGCAATGAATAGCCATGGCTCTTTGCTGTGATTGTCAGTGCTTTTTTTTTTCAAGAAACAACCTCATACCTTAGCAGTTAGCAGCTCAGTTCGTTTAGGAAGTTAAAATAAATTACAATGGGATTTTTTAAATTAATTTCTTTAGGAGCTAATTAAAATACTGTTTGCCTCATTAATTCCAGTTGGCTCCCCTTAACACACGAGATGCCTACTCTCACACTGCCTGCGTAAAACTGCAGACACATCAGATACTACAGTCAGCAGCAGAACTCAGCTGGTCCTTCCAGCATGTGAAACACAGCTCTCCCAGGAGAGCTTTAAGAAATGATCTTCAAGATATGAATCATAGCCTGCTTTAGCGCTTAGGGCTAACTGTTCCTAGAAGGACAAGAACATACAAACTTCCCTGTTACACTACTGCATAAAATTATATGTATATGTGATATACAGTATAAACATATGTAATGTACAGGGCAGAATGAAAGTGCCAGGCCTTTGACGTACAGACAATGAGGGAGTAGAGAACCATGCATTATTATCTTCAGACATCAACTCCTAGGCTCTAATAAAGACAACAGAGAGTCTGAACTCTGTAACAGACATGCCATAAGCTGCTCTCTGCAGGACCCAACCTCTCTCCATTGGTTTGACTAGAGACTCAAATTTGACAGCTGAACTTCAATGGCATGAATATCCCTCACAGTATCTTCCCTATGACAGTATTCCACCTCCCACCACTTTTTGTTACACGTGCACACACACACACACATTATCCACATACACACGTGTATACCTACACACTGGTTTTGAGTGGATCTCTTAATCTTCTCTGCAGCAATTGGAGGAAGGTCTCCACACAAATGAGGTCTGAAGAAGCTTTCAAGCTCATACACAGCAGAAGGAAACAGGCCTCACATTTGGCTGTTAGATTACATCTTTTAAGTGACCTTTCTCAACTACAGCTCTAACTGATCAAATATCTAGATGTTTCACATCTCTGTCGCCAGCAGAGAAGCCATTTCTTGTAAAGGAACAGTCTCTCCTAGTCCAGCAGCCCCTGCAACCTGCTGGGGTGTAGCTCCAGCCAGGCAGCTCTTTTCTTGCATAAGGCAGATGGCTGTCTGCAGTTTCATGCAGGAGTAATGCTAGGTCCATGTCCAACACAGCAAGTGCCAAGTTTTCAAGGCCCAATTGACAGGCAAGGCCTGCCAGCATCCAGTCAGATCAATTTAAGTGACAGGTTGCACCAAGGTTTCACACTCACAAAGTCTTGCACTTGAAAGGAAGCAGCTTAACTGGGCCCTCAGAACAAAGTGGACCATCTATGGGGGAAAAAAGTGCTTCAAGGGGTGCTTCGAGAGCACTGTGTTTCTCTGACGTCGATCTCGTCTCCTCTCCTGACAGCCCACCCAACAGGTCCAGGTAGAGTCGAGTCATAGCAAGGTTCCTGCACGGCTTCCTAGGATTTAAACTTGAAGTAGGCTTCAACTGTAGTGAAGAAAAAAGGTGGTGCATTAGGGCAATACCCTGAACCGGAGTGGCAGGAAGGGAAGGAAACAGCATCCAGGTACTTACTTGCATATTCCTGTGGTGTCATGGCCTGGTTGATGATGCTAGTGAAGGCTGCGATCCAGTCCAGCTGGTCAGTCTCTGTCTCGCAGGTGAAGAGGTATTCCCGGTCAGGGGTGACAATGGTGAGGCCATAGTGCCAAGAGAAGTTGCCCTGTGTCCCCGAAGGCAATCCCTTCTGGACGCTATATCCATTCTCTCTGCTGCCCACAAATACCTCACCTTTAGCAAATGCATCCTGCACATCAGGAGGGAAAGAGAGGGATTTACAGAAGCCAGAATTCCCCAGAAGAACCAGGGAATAATAGCAGTGCACCTAAGGACAGGAGGAGAGTGGGTGAGGGCCAGGAATGTAGCAGCAAAAAGATCTGAAAGTGGTCAGGGTATTCAGAAGAGCAAGGAGGCTGTGCTCAAAGGCAGCTGCAGAAAGGAAAATTTAAGAGCATAGGTCTCGAGAGGTCTGAGAGAAGAACTGCTGCTCCTGTCTCCCCACGTCACCTCCCATGCCACTCTCCTCTGCACCACCACCTTTACACCACTGCCCTCCCTGTTCCTGTTGTTTGCAGGCAGTGAAACAAACACAGAAAGTGCACAATGAACTAAGTGGGATGGAAAGGGGAAGACCTAGAGTCTATTCAGAGCAGCTGGGGAACCTGCAAACCCCCTTACTGCAGAGCAAAGACTCTGGTTGCACTTTGACCCTGCCCTCAGCACTGCTGCCTGCGGCTGCCAGACGTCAGATCTCCCTCTCACCAAAGGGTCCTTGAAGTACATGAGCCTGCGGTGATCCAGCGTAAACCAGCGCTTCTTAAAAGCCTCTCTCTGCTGTGAAGGGAAGAGGTGACATATGTAAGGGGACAGTGCCCTCTGCTGCGAGCAGTGCGAATGGATACCCAAAATTCATCCCAACCGCTTGAACCAAGCCCCTGCCTTAACAGCAACCTCCTCCTCGCCCTTTCTGAGCTGAGAGCGGGGATCAGTATCAGGTTTTTCAGCCCCAACTGCTGTCCCCAACTCTTGGACTTGTGTGAAGGACCCCAGAGTTGAGACAGGAGAAATCTAGACGCTAAATACCTGTAAGGTCACGCACACACAGACACATGCAGAGAGATCTGTTGTTCTGGGAGAAAGCAGGGACTCTGGCTTCATCTACTTTCACATATGTCCTTCCCCTTCCTTTTATTCTCCCCTCCCTTGGTGCACACACACTGTTCCCACGGGTGTCTAAAGAGTCAGGGGGGAATGGGGAAACAGCAGGAGAAAAAAATTGAAGTAGGGAAGGTCAGTGGCTCTCTGGCAGGTCCCTGTTAGATTTTTTTCTCCCACAGCAGCCCACCTTGGGACCAGTCTTCTCCATGTATCCCTCCTTCAGGAAGTTTCTTGTCAGCCGATTTTTAATCTGACAAAAAGACAAGAGTAACATTCACTTAGCCATGTTTCTTCGCTTTTGCCCCCCCCCCCTTCCTTCCATTCCCCCAAATTCAGTCACCTCTTAAATTAATGTTTGTAGAACTGCCTAGCCTGGAGTCACTTCTGCCTTCAAAGAGCCCAGAAACAGCAGAGAGCTGTTGTTCTCTGGCCACCACAGGCCCTTATACACACGTTTTGTCATCCCTCTATCTAAACACTGCAATTTCCACTTCTGTACCTGGGGTTCTAATAGTAACTAATGAGCTCTTTTATCACATAACCGAGTACTGGCAGGAGACTCAGCACTGCGCTCTAGTGCTGCCTTACCTCATTATCGCTGGCAATGGGAAATGCTACCTTCAGATAATGGAACTGCACAGAACGAATGGCATTGAACCAGTCCACTACCTCCTGAGAACAGAAAAGGATGGGACAGAAAGCTTAGCCAGAGCAACAGCGAGCCATCTAAATTCACCCAGCTGCACCCAACCCTATGTTTACTACAAACACAGCCAGCTCTCTCTACACTGCACCTACAGCATCTCCCTCACACACACACAGCCAGCACGGCTGCCCCATTCCCCACATGCACAGGCAGCACACCTGCACATCTTCTACGGCAGCTCCTCCCACACAAACCAACTCAGCCAGTGCTCCTGCCCTGCTCCCTGCAGCAAAACCCTCTCACAGACACACAAACACAGAGCCAGAACCCCCACTGTTACCTACAGCAACTCACACACCCCCCATTCTACCCATGCTTCAGACTATTTAACATTAGCAGCTTCTCAAATCACCTCAGTGCTTTGCAGTGTTTGATGCTAAAACCAGATACCTTTCCACTTTCATGGTAGACAAATATATTCCGGGTCTTGTTGTCTTTGAGATAGGTGATCTGCAGGCCATTGGGGTTCCCAATCTTCACTGGCTGGAACGTAGCATTGATGACATCTATTTTAACATTGATTTTGGGTTCTTTGGCCTGAAAACAGAATGGTCTTGGTCAGCAATCCTAGTGGGAAAAGGACCTGAGCTACTGACTTAGTGGGGTAAGACAGGGTTAGAGGATTTTAAAAGGTAATAACTGCCCCTTCCCAACAAAACTGTTGTAGCACACACTCCCTTCACTGTGTGGCGTGCTCAAGCCCAACCAGTGGCCCAGTCCCTCCAATTTAGATTTGAGCTGTGCCCACCCTGGAACTGCCAGTGAAACACTGAGAGTGTATCTGACTTTACAGCTGAGCCAGTCTAAAGGCTAACTGACCTCAAAAGGAAAGAGCCTACTTCTAGAACCATAGAATAGTTTGGAAGGGACCTTTAAAGGTCATCTAGTCCAACCCTCCTGCAATAAGCAGGGACATCTTCAACCAGATCACGTTGCTCAGAGCCCCATCCAACCTGACCTGGAATGGTTCCAGGGATGGGGCATCTACCACCTCTTTGGGCAACCTGTGCCAGTGTTTCACCACTCTCATTGTAAAAAATGTTTTCCTTCGATCTAGTCTAGATCTACCCTCTTTTAGTTTAAAACCATTACCACTTGTCCTGTCATAACAGGCCCTGCTAAAAAGTCTGTCCCCATCTTTCTTATAAGCCCTCTTTAAGTACCGAAGGGCCGCAATAAGGTCTCCCCAGAGCCTTCTCTTCTCTGGGCTGAAAAAGCTCAACTCTCTCAGCCTTTCTTCATAGGAGAGATGTTCCAACCCACTGATCATTTTTGTAGCCTTCCTCTGGACCTGCTCCAACAGGTTCATGTCCTTCTTATGCTGGGGGCCCCAGAGCTGAATGCAGTAATCCAGGTGGGATCTCACCAGAACAGAGTAGAGGGGGAGAATCCCCTCCCTTGACCTGCTGGCCACGCTTCTTTTGATGCAGCCCAGGATAAGGTTGGCTTTCTGGGCTGCGAGCACACATTGCCAGCTCATGTTCAGCTTTTCATCTACCAGTACCCCCAAGTCCTTCTCCACAAGGCTGCTCTCAATCCCTTCAACCCCCAGCCGGTATTGATACCAGGGGTTGCCCCAACCCAGATGCAGGACCTTGCACTTGGCCTTGTTGAACCTCATGAGGTTTACATGGGCCCTCTTTTCAAGCTTGTCCAGGTCTCTCTGGATGGCATCTCCTGCTCCTCCCTATCGCAAGCCATTTCCTCCCTTGCCGCATTCATTTCAGGGAGATGAACTAGCAGACAGGTAGCCCTCCTCAAAACAAACCAAACAACAGGTTTTTGCCAATTTGGCTCACAGTGGGATGAGGTTGGTTCCAGGGGTGGTGCAGGATTACACAGCCAGGCAAATAGATAAGGGGTGAAGTGAAAGATCAGCCCTTTTATCAGCAGTGAGGGAGGGGTGTAGGGAAGCACAAAGGGAGAATGTGGGGAAATGTCACCCTGACAGTAGGAAGGGGACCCCACTCCTCAGTGACATGTTTTGTTATCATCCCTGGCCTGGGATGAGCAAGGCAACCTCAGAAACATGCATAGGAAATAGAAACATCTTTGTGACCCCACTGCCCTGGGTGGAGTACACTCCAAGGTGGGAGTTGACCACCATACTCACATCCTGCTTGGTGAAATACTTCAGACACCCCTCTCTCTCAGACAAGAGGAACTTGCGGGGTAGGAACTGCCCATTGTCTCGACCTCGCTTCCAGAGGATACCTTCCTTCACCCCTAGGAGCAGAAAGGCCACGTTTAAGAGCATCCCCCCACAGGCATGGTAGGCATCAGAGAGCTGCATGCAGCCTGGGGTTCCCAGCCACACCTCTGGGATAAAGCACATGATAGACTATTGCTGAGAACACTTGAGAAGGAGATGTCTCACCTCTGACTTACAGCTGAAGGTGGTGGTGTTCCTAGGTTTGCAGCCCAGATAAACAGTTACCAGAAGACACTCCTAGATGCTTCCCACCTCCTAGTCTGGCTCCCATTACTGCCTCTGACAGTGTGAGAGCCATCTCTCCTGTGAACACCAGAGTCCTGGCCCACGCAGACCCTGGCGTTGGACCAGAACTCTTCCCACTTGACTCTGCAGGCCCTTGGGCTCCAGCGCCTTGTGTCACAGCACTGGCAGTGACATTTCAAAGACAACTGCCAGGGTTGGAGGGGGTGGCATGCAGCAGGACAGAAATTCCTTACTGCAGAGGTCTGGCTCCACCAGGACAGCAAACGCCTTTGAAAAATGCCAGCCGGTAATACCAGGCTTGGAAGCAACCCGTGGCAGTGCCAACTTATGCTGCCCACAATTTAACACCCCCCCCAAAACAATGCCCTGTAAGTACCAGCTGGGTTCTTGGGAGTACTTGTGGGATTTGCAACACTGACAGTATGAGCTTTAAACTCATGGTGCTCAAAAGCTTCCAGCCAAGGCAACAGGCAGGATATTTTGATGCTGTGCTCTGCTCTTACCATCAGAATACGGCAGGTGTTTTCCCAGCTCGGTGAACTCTTTGCGTTCATATTTGGCCCGTATCCACTGTTCTCTCAGCACTCTAGGGAGAGAGGTGACAGGTAGCTCAGAAACGAACTAGGAGAACCCAGAAACGCCCTTCCCCCTTTTCTTCTGTATGCAGCAACTTACTGGCAGTCATTGTAGTTTGGCTGGTAATAGTAAATAGGGATGTGAGCTTCATATGTGGCTTTAGTCACAGCATTCCCATGCTTGGCCAGAAACTGCAGAGTTAGACAGAGAGTTAGCGCCTTCCCTTTGATACAGGCACATGTTGGACCTTTTTCTTTCCTGACCCACTACAGGGCTAGATGCACATCAAGCTCTAATGGAGAATTCTCTTTCCCCTCTGTTGCAACATCCCAGCAAAGTCTGGCTAAAGAAAAGTGGGTCTCAAAGGACTTGTCTACTCTCAGAAGTTACAGTGATTGCACCTGAATCAACAGAATGCCATAAATGTCACTTCCACGGGGCTGGGTGAACACACATTCCCTGGATTTGCTGCCATGCCCCACAGCTCAGGGGGGACCGAGTTCAACAACAGCTCTGCAATGCTGTCTAGGAGGACATTCCAAACCTCTTTGCTCTTCTCCAAAGAGCAGCGAGATACAGATTATTTTCTTTGGATCTCCAGAAAATTTTTTCAGTCCTCTGAAGATTAATGGGTTGAGGGGTGTGGAACAGGGAGAAGTCAAGTTCCCATAAATGCCATTTTTCTCAAGAGATCACATTATATCTGGAAACTTCTCTGAGCATGGAATTGCCCCAGGTTTTCCCCTCGTACTGCTGAAACCAAGAGAAGACATTGAGGCTGGATGGTGCTGGCAAGTGGGAAATGAGTAATCTGGAGTGACAAAGACCCTGAGCCTTGGCAAGATACATTGCAAGAGCTCTGCCTTTGCCATAAAGCAACAGGACATGGGGAGATACATAAGGCATGTGCATTCTACATCTCTCAGTGGGTTATGGGGAGTTATCCCCACTTGAGTATCCAGAGCATGAGTAGCAAAGGGACAGATTAAATCAGATTAAATCTCCAACTCTGTGAGGACAAAGGGCTGATTTTCCCAGGACAGTTAGTGTATGGCCTAGACCCAAATCACCTGACATAATAGTGGGAATAATGATCTCACCTGCACCTGAGCATCATCCCAGT
The DNA here is from genome assembly GCF_000737465.1 of Haliaeetus leucocephalus. Taxonomy (NCBI): domain Eukaryota; kingdom Metazoa; phylum Chordata; class Aves; order Accipitriformes; family Accipitridae; genus Haliaeetus; species Haliaeetus leucocephalus. The sequence continues at coordinate 3,221,784 of NW_010972537.1, forward strand.
GGTCCATCTTCAGGGATTTGACTTTGCTGATGCTAGGGATGTTGCGGTGAATTCCTGAACAGCTGAGGCATATAAAGACACCCAAAGTAGAGGATGCCCAGTCAGGATCTGAGAGTATAAAAAAGGGTATGACTAGAAGTGGTAAATTCCCCTGGGAGATATGCCTCAACTGAGAATGTAGTCCTGAGAGACAGAGAGCTGGGTGACCACTGTTTCATCCATGCTGGTTAATTAACACCCAAGGTACAGATGCCAGTCAGGAAAACGCATAGCTATTAGTTCCTCATTTCCCCTGCTTCAATGACTTCATCTGAATCTCTATTGACCTGAATCTTGAGAAATTCCAAAGTGCTCTGCAAACTCCCCTTTGTGTAAAGGGTCACCCACGATGAAAATGAAACCACCACTGGGAAAAGATTCCAGGAGCTGTTTAGTGCAACACAGCAAATCCCCAACAGTATTTAGCTCAGCAGCCTTGAATTCAAAATTTTCCTGGGAGAATTTAAGAAGGTAAAATGGTACTAATTAGCCCAGTCTTCATTTGGCTTGGGTGGTACGCTGCACATGCCCCTTTTGGGAGGAGTACGATGGGTGTTTTTAGCAGCGCTTGTAGGACCTCAAACTGGGTACCCTTTTGAGAGAGCAAGCCCTTCAGTAAAAGAAACCTCCAAGGTGCCTGTGGCAGGTTGTCAGTTCAGAGCTGAGTCACGGAGGAGACAATGCCCTCCTGAATCATGCCTTCTTTCTGGAGCAGTTAGGGTTTCACCGGGAGCTTTCCTGTCAGGTCCTGACTGGGCATGACCTTGGTTTGTATTTGAGATCTGACACAACTACAACCCACAGAGCTGCAGCTACACAGCCCCTGCTCATCTGGCACTACCACGTCCCGGCCCTTCTTCCCACCAGCGCTGTGGCATCTCCTTCCTCCTCCCTTGCCAACTCACCTCCAGGGAGAGGAAGCAAATACCCAGAGCAATGCCTCTCCTTTCTCTCCACCCCAAGCTCCTGTGCAGTCCAGACAGCCAGCACTAAATAGCTGCTAGAGACCAGCCCCAGCTCCCTGCTTCCAACTCTTCCTCCAGCAGCCCTCAGGGACTCACCCGGCTTCCCGCAGTCGGCGCACAAAGAGTTTTCCGCTCTTTTCCACACCTCCTTCAGGGCCTTCATGCTCCGCTCATTGCCTCCGGCCATCACTTCCAACGTTATCCCTCCAGGCAGGGCAGGACAGGGCCAGGAGGGCAGCCGCCTGCACCTTCTGCACCTGCAGGCCAACCCACTGGGTTGCCCAAGGGAGAAGGAGCCACCAGAGAGACAGAAGCTCTGGCAGATGGAGGAAAAAGGGGAAGGCAGGAGAAGCTGTAAGGTTAATGGAAGGAGGCCTGACGGTGCACCTGAGCTGGCTGAGTGCAGGCAGGGGCAAAGAGGCTGGAGGCTGAAGCGCACCCAGACTGTGAGTGAGGAGGAGGAGGAGGAGAAGAAGACCTGCCCCATGGGCGTGGAGGGAAGTGCAGCAATTAACCACAGAACTGGTTTTTCCGCATTTCTGCTGGTGAAAGGACAGGCCAGGAAAAGAGCACAAGCAGCAAGTGAGCTGATAAAGGCGAGGCGGCCCTGGATGTGGATGAGCAGCCACCAGGCTGTGTCAGGACTCATCATGCTCTGTGTGCTGGGGGGGGTGTTTGGCTGCCCCCGCAGTGCTTCCACCAAAGTCAGCTGGCCACCATGCAAGCATGACACCCATTTTTAACACGAGGACTGGAGGGCAAGAAAGGTTCAAGAGTTCAGCCAAAGCTGGTCAAGCCAGCAGACGCCACGGCAGTCCTGATGCCCCCACCTACTCACACTGGTACCCCTCTCCACCATCAACTACAGAAACCATGGCTGTTCTTTCAGGTCCTGCATCTTGGAGACTCGGTGTCAGAGCCAAGACCTGTCCCGGCACTTGCCTCCCCCAGCTAAGAGGAGCAGCTCAGGTGCCACTGACACCAAGCAATGACGATAGCTTGAAATAAACTCTCAGACCTTTACTGAAGAAATGCAGACATTAGATATTTGGATGAGCGACCTTTATTAAAGAGATGCTGATGTAAAAATACTCATAGAGAAGCAGCAGAGTGGGTCTCGGGGTGAAAGATCGGGCGCTACGCTGGCTGCACAAGGCAGTGGGCTTAGAGCCTTTTCCTTGGAGGGAGCTGAAGAGGAGCAGGAGCTGGAAGCACCTGAGCCTGAAGAAACCCCCTGTCCACCCCAGGCTGGGTGTTAGGGCCAGGAAGAGACACCTGTGAGGTCCACGATGGTGGCTTCTCTCTCCTGCCCCAACCTGGGGAAAGAAAGCACACCAGAAGCGGGCAAAGGGAACGCACACAGCTCCCACACACCGCTGGGACACGAGGACCCCACGTCTGCCTCACTCCGCTCCTTCAAGCTGCCCCACAGCCAAGGCAGCGGCACAGCCATCCCCTCCCTCCCGCCCCGCAGCCCACCATTCTCGGGGCTCCCCCAAACCCTGGGGCCGCTCCACCCTCAGCCCAACAGCGGCTCAGCCGACAAGACCCTCCCGCTTAGGACCTCATAAAGAAACCAACCTCCCCCCCAAAAAACACCCTTATGCCCGGCCAGGCGCGGGTGGCACAAAATGGCGGGCGGAGCAGGAGGGCCGCCCCTCACGGCCGGGCGGCGGCGGAAGAGGCGGGCGGGCGGCGGTAGTAGTTGTGTGGAACCGCCATGGCGCGCAAGAAGAAGAAGGGGCCGGCCGGCCGTGAGGGGAAGCTGGTGGTGACTTTCGACGAGGAGAGGCGGAGGTGAGGCCAGGGCCTACCCCGGGGGTGGGGAGGCATTCCCCGGTGAAGGGGGTCACTAAAAACCGCGGGGGGGGGATGTCTGTTTCTGCGTTGCCGGCGACAGGGAGTACCTGACCGGCTTCCACAAGCGCAAGGTGGAGCGGAGGAAGGCGGCGCTGGAGGAGATCAAGAGGAAGCTGAAGGAGGAGCAGAGGAAGATGAAGGAGGAGGTATCCCTACAAACATCCCCTGGGTCCTCCGCGGGAGAAGGGTCCGACCCCTCCCGCCATGAGCGGGGGGCAGGCCGCGGGGGCCAAGGCCGCCGGGCAGGAGGGGTCTTCGGGCTTCCCCTGCCCCGTTTGCTAGGGGTAAGGGGCCGTCCCGGGTGGAGGGTGGGCGGCTGGAGCGGCAAAGGTGCCGCAGTGACCTGTTTCCATCCCTCAGCGGCACCAGGAGTACCTGAAGATGCTGAGCGAGAGGGAAGAGGCGCTCGGTACGTGCTGGGCCTTCGGCGGCGGGGCGGCCGCCTGAGGGGTGGGAGGTGGGCGCCCGTGGTCCGACTCCCCCGGCTGGGTGATAAGAGCAGAGGTGCTCACACACCGTCCCATAGTGTCAGCTCCTCGGTCCTCCCGTGTCCCGTTGGGAAGCTGGGTAGGGATCTGAGCAGGGACACCCGCTGGCGCAGGGGCTCAGGTGGGTTGTGCAGAAAGGAGCAAGCAGGAGGACATCTCCAGGGTGTTACCAGCTCCTCTCTGCTGGGAGAAGGCGCTTGCCCTTCATGCTTGTAGTGCCGATGTTCAAGCCCCCCCGCGCTTTAACCCTGCATGCAAAGGCAGGGTTACTCCTCCTCGGCGTGGCACTGCAGGAATAAGCGAGCGTATCTTGTGAAAAGTTGGGCGCTTTGCAGCACAGGATTTCTTGTCTCCCCAGATGAGGCTGATGAACTGGAGCACTTGGTGACATCGCGGACAGAGTCTGTGAACATCGACCACCCAAACCACGTTGTAACAGTGACCACCATCAGTGACCTGGACCTCTCAGGGGCACGCCAGCTGGGACTGACCAACCCTGTGGTAAAGCCTCTTGCTGCGTCTCTGATTGTATTGGCCATAAACGTGCTTAGGGCTGGCTAGGTAGGCCTGGTGCTCCCTGAATATGCCCAAAAACTTGCAGCTGGCTGGGAGCAGGGATGAAAAGGAAACTTGTAACTTTCACATTCCTCCACAACTTATGTTGGGCCTCTAAAGAGGAAGAAATGTCCTATGTGGGGATAGCTCACTCCAAACCTTCCTGGAATCCTTTGTGAGTCCCAGCTTACCTTGTGCAAGTGAATGGTATCACAGGGCTGGATGGGGAGAATGTATTTTAAAAGCCGATGCAACACAAGCAGCAAGATTTCAGACTTTGCTGCATGGGCTATCCTCAACCTTTTTCCTGTGTCCTGTCCAGGAAAAATTACTATCAGCACGAGGAGGGAATTCTTTCTCCGTGATCCTGTGCTTGGACCACATATGAGGAAGCCATTCAGTTCTGGTTGTGGTTGCTTTTATTCTCAAAACATATTGTAACTGAGATCTCTTATTTGTTTCATAGAGGCTTTCAGGCACTGGTTGACTTGATCCTTTTGATCTTCATGACTTGTGGCTGGATTTGAGCTCTTTGGGGAAGTGCCTGTGTTTGGCAGTTAAACTTGTACAGTTACAAGGTCGTCATCTAATCTGAAAAGCCACTTTAAAAGGTTTTAATAGTAATTTAAGAAAAAAGATGAAACCTTTAATTCATACTTTAGACTTTAGTTGCTTGGCCATTAAGATCATGCTGAAGTCTTTAGATCTTAGGGTGGATTACTGTAGGACTTCTTGCTGGTTGTCCCTTTCTGAGTGGCTGCAATAAGAAACCTTGAGATTGGGACAGCAAGGAACGTGGAGAATCAAAAAAGACTTCATCCATGACTAGGTGGTTTACAAAACAGGATGAAACCAAGAAGGCAGCAGAAACACTGGAATCACAAGACTGCCTGTTTTAATGTGTCTATAGGGATTTTTCTTCTCTTTTTTGCTTCCTTTTTAAGGGAAAAAGTGATGGATCAGAAGAAGAGAAAGGGGAAGAGGTGGTGAACAAGCCTATAAAAGCAATGCCCAAGAAGTCCAGAAACCCCTTCCTATCTGAAAAGTATGTATGAATTCATTCAACTCTCTGCTGCTGGGCTGTGCATGCTCATCAGGAGGATCTTGCGTTCCCAGATCAGCAGTGTGGTTGCAGGGTGGGGATGCTGTGCTGCCTGGGTGCCGGTGGGCAGGAGCCAGCAGAGGGCACTGGCAGAGCACAAGCCTGCCCCAAACGCTCCATTTCCATGGCATTGATCCCTGGTGACAGCAGCAGCAGCAAGAAGAGAAAGAGGAGGATGCGGTGCAGGGCGGGCTTTGTCCTGAACTGTTTACCTAGTCCTTCTTCTCGGCAGATATTGCAGGGAAGGCTATATTGCAGGGTGCAGGGTTTGTCTCTAGGATTGAAGGTCAGAAGACCCTAAAGCTTAAAGCTTTGACATTCACCACATTTTTCAGTATCCAGGATTTACAACTACTTTGGGGATGCGGAGAGTTACTTAACTCTGTGGTGGCTGGGCAGCCCACTGCTCAGAAAATTCATTTTGGTTGTTACTGCACATGCAGACTTGCAGGTTTCCTGCCCTGTCAGGATGATGCCCAGCACAGTGGAGTTCCTCTGGGGCTTGCCATGGCTGGCATCCATTCCCACTGGGCCACACAGGGCTCTCCTGCTATTGTTGTGGTGTCGCCTTGCTCCTGCAGACTTTGTTCCCCAAACATTTCTCTCTTCCTGCCCTGCACAGGATCTCTTCTCTTACTGCCACACTGCACATGCACAGCCGGAAAAAGACGAAAGGGAAGAGACCCCAACGTGGGCAAGGCCCACGCAAGAAAATCCAGAAATCCAGCACGGGGCGAACCACTAAGACTCAGAGACGGCGGCTGACAGGCAAAATGGGCCGCGACCAAGATTAACAGAGAAACTAGTGCTCAGACCAGCAGCTGGAACAGTGCTCCACATCTGGCCTGCTGCTCTTCAGGGCCTCTTCATTGTGTGCAAGGGCCTTGTTTACCTGGCACTCTGACCAGCCAGCAGTGAGCACAGTTCAGCCTTTCTCTCACCTCCTGAGCACTGGCCAGGGTGACTAGATGCTCCACCCATTTATTTCTGCAGTGATCTCCAGCTAAGTGTCTGGGTGCCACGGAGTCTCTAAAAGCTTCTGCTGTGGGTCCTGTTCTCTGTTTTGCATAATCCTTCTGTCTTTGGGCCTCCCCTTCCAGAGCTGATACTTGGCTTTATCAAAGGAGAGGATCTGGGGTGGAGTGCAACAGGCACATGGTCAGGGCAGTTTATGAGACTTGGAAGAGCTCTGCTTCCGCTCGTGCATCAATGCCCTGGTATTTCTGCTGTGCAGTAAATCCTTTTTCCATGGAGACATGGTGTCCTCTAGTCTCACGTGTTTCTTCTCCAGTGCCACACCTGAATGCAGGGGTACTTTTTGTTTGGTACCTGTGCCAAGTGAAATTTGGTAACTGTGAATAAATCTTTATGAAGTCATTTTGCTAAGAAAAAAACATCTGTGACTTACTTGAAGCATAACAGCAACTGTGAAAACACCAGTACCAGCTTTAAAGAGGGGAGATGATTCCTGGTGCTTAAAGGATATTGAAATCCACTGGTGCTTGGGAAATGGAATAGCTAGGAGCTATTTCTGTGGTAACGCAGAGCCAGCCAGAGCCGGAATGGCTCATTCTGTTGTCTGCTGAATATGCTGATCTTAATTGCGATAGCACAAAGGAGTATGAAATGCCCTAATGCCCTTGCTGTATGTGTGTGGCCCTCTCTGGGATGGGAGCAGCAGAGGCTGCCCTTTACCTCAGGGCTGCTGCAGTCATCAGCAGTTAATTGCCTTTCTTCTTTGGACCTCAGTATATGTTTTTTAGCATGGATGCCTTCAGCAGGAAGGTGGGGGTGGTTTGCAGGGTTGGAGTTGAGGAATACTGCTGGCAAAACCGTGAGTGAATCCTCTGAGGAGGAGGTGAGCCTAAGCAGCGTGCTGGCTTCTGTCATGGCGTATCTGTAGGAGGTGGTAGCCATTCTGCCTCTGTCAGCTAGGTCTTCTCCCATGCCACATGTGTACTGGCAAGGAAATGACAAAGAAAAGGCCTGTGTGGCCAAAACCCACACCAGAAAATTGGCAACTCAGCAATGGGCGAGTACATAGATTCCTCATGCCAGAAATGGGAAGGGAAAGAGTAAACCAGTGCCTGAGGCTTCATGGAGGGACATCAGAGCAATGCTGATGGCCACCAGCTGCTAAAGCTAGCAGCACCAGCCTGATGTATCTCCCCATCATTTCTTGGAGCATGCACACATGAAGAAATTCTTCAGTGTGTTGAGGAGGAGGGTATGATCTCAACACTGACAGCAGCTATGCAATTTCTGCTAGAGCATCTTCCTCTGGAGGGAACTGGGTGACATGTATGCTTGTGAGGAATTGGGTCCCTTTGCACCTCCGTCTCCCTTCTGAAGAAGGTCAGTGGTGGGGAAGTGGACACTATTATCCCATGTGCTCACTGGTGCCTTGCGTTCTTGGACTCTGAGTCCCATCCTGAGCTGAGTTCTTAGGCACTAATGCTGAATAACCTCGGTCACATCGTGAAAGTGCAGTGTGTGTGGTTCCTCACCTCCAAAATCATTCTCATATGCTGCCTTAAAGGCCGCTCCAGAAAGCTCATGGGGTTTAACGCATGACCTTACCCGGCTTTCCTCTCTCACCTCGGGGTGTTGGGTGTTTCAGAGCTGTAAAAATGCAACTCAGAGACAAGGCCAAAAGTCTGTTGCTGCACTGGATCTCATCCAAAGTGTCCAAGAGGTGCCATGTGTGGAGCACCAAGTGTTTCTTGTTCTGGTTTGGGAATTACGTGCTCTAGAGCTGTTCTGCAGTTGGGTTTGAGAGAGATGTAGGAGGGAAGGAGAGGGAAGTTCTGTTTGGAGTGGTGTACCACACCAAGGGGACTGCAGCTCAAAGCTGGAGGACAGCGTGACACCCTCGGTCTGGGTTGTACAGCAGCTTTCCCTTCTCTCTGGGACGTTATGCCTGTGGGCAGAAGGTGACTTGCACTTCCACACCCCAGGAGTTTGCTCTGGAGCTGGGATAGCCACTGTAAAGGAAATCTACAGTCTGTGTGTTTGTGAAAACTGTGGGTTGGGTTGCTTTCCGCAGCCTGTAGACAGCCTGGCATGGTAGTTGGATAGTGCTGGATTACCTCATTGTAATCCTGATGGGATGTTAAAAGTGACCTCAATAGCACTTCGGTGTTTGTTACTTTGCTGCCAGGTGATTTAGAAGAATCTCTCTTTTAGTTTGCTGTTTCCTTGACCCTAATAACTTCTGAGCCTTTCTCAAGTGTCAGCCGAAATCTCCAACGGCCTCTTCCATGCTCTGAAAGCTTCCAGTTCCTGCTGGAAGTTGTGTTTTCACATGGGGGGGAAAAAAAAAGCACATGGAAAAACTGAGAACAGAACTGTTAAATCCTATACAGCATTAACCATCAGGATTGTTCGCTGCACTATTGATTTCTCCATTTGATTGATTAAAGTTTTATTTTGTAATGTAAATTACTGACTCAGCCCTAGCCTGCTGTCTTTGTTGTGCACAGGGTGTGCAGTCGGGCTACCCCAGGATATATTGGATCAAGGATATGAGCTCCCACACACAAGTTAGCGCATTAAGTGTTTGCCAGACACTTCACGGTTCATATCAGACTGTGGCTTAAAACTCTTGTTTGCTGCTTCCCCTTGTTTTCAGGATGGATTTGAGCGTTTTTGTTGTTTGGTTTTCCCACCCCCCAGCTGCTCACAAACAAGTTCCAGCTGTTCAGGAGGAGGCCACTTCCGAATATAAGGTACCTGCAAAAATCAACGTGCTAATGCAGCTGCTGCTCCGAAAAGGAAAAGCAGAGACCAGCAGTTCCCTGTGTGCTCCCCCTTGCACGACCTGCACACAGGCTTTTCACGCTTGGCTCTGCAGCTGGGTCACCTCGGGCACCTGCGCGTTACTCGTGCTTGCGCCCGAGGGCTCACACGGAGAGATGCAAGGCTTTGACATGGGCTGCCACGCTGGGGTTTCCATGCACAGTAGCTTTCACTGGCTAGACGGCGATTCCACACACGTGCGCACAAAAATATAATTGGGATTACAGAGGATCAAAACCAGTCCGGGAGCCAAAAAGGTCAGACAGTTGGGGAAAAATAGGAGTGCGACACAAAGGAGGCATGGTTGCAGCATGTGCATGAGCTGTGTGATAATTAGTGTGCTGTATTTATTGCTCTTAAGTAGCATATCAAGCTCAAGGCTGTAGCCAGTACAGTACCACTGCTGCTTCCAGCATTGTATTCCAGAAATGAACTGGGGAGAGAAGTTACTGCAAGAGTGACAAGAACTTTTGGGGAGTAATGGAGCCAAGTAACTGGGGTTGTCTAGGAAAGACAGGTTTGAAGAGTGGTTTGCAATGGGTAAACAAGAAGTGAAATTAAACTTTTTTTAACGCTCACCAGGACCGGGAAGAGAAGGAAGTTGAATCGTAGCAGGAGCAATGGAAGACGGACGTTAAGCATGTTTCACTAGGAACAGCGAGGTTCAAGCAGGGCTTGTGCTCTGCAAGTAAAGCCCGGCTTAGACAAACCTCTCTGGGGAGCGCTGTGGGTAGGGATGACCTCCTGTTGGAGCTGTGCTGGGGACATGGTGACGTTTGGCTGTCTCAGTGCTTGCAAATGAGTCCACTGCTTTGGCACCTTTTTAGGGTTCGGGTTAACCACCTCCTGGGGCGATAACCTCCGGGGGAGCGCTGAGGCAGGCGGTGGGGTGGTCCCGGGGGAGATGCAGCCGAGGAGAAGGGCAGGGAAGAGGCCGAGGTATGAGGGCGCAAGGCGGGGGGGAAGGAGCCGGTGCCCCCTCCCCAGCCGCAGCCCCCCCTCGCTCCTTCACTAGCCCCGCGGCCACCAAGCCCGGCCCGGCCGGGTCGGGTCCATCGCCCGCCCGCTGCCACCGACACGTGGGTGCCCGCACCCGTGGGCGCCATAACCCCGCGGCTCCGCCAGCCAGTCTAGAGAGCGATATTTAAATGAGTGCTCGGTGGCAGCCAATGAGAGGGGAAGGGGCGGGGCTCGCTCCCCGCGGTTCCCACGGCGAGCTTCATTGAGGGAGGAGCTCGGCGGGCGGCGAGGTGCTGGGAGCCTTGGGGAAGGTGAGGTACTGGGGGTACTGGGAGGCACTGGGAGCACTGAGCGTGGCTGGCTGGCTGCATGCGAGAGGCCTTGGGGATCACAGCATTATCCTGGTAGTAGGTCCCAAGGGATGTGGGGAGTGATGATTTGCCCATCAGGCAGTGGGGTGCCATGGGCTCCAGCCACAGGTGGCACTCCACGGGCAGGGGTGGGCAGTGATGTCGGGGTGTTTCGTGCTGCATCCCTGGCAGGTGAGTGGTTAGGGTCCTGTCCGGCATTTTGTGTGAACGAGTCAAGAAAACGCCCCAATGCAAGGAGGGAGGCTGCAAGGTTAGCAGTAGTGCAACTTGCTGTATTGCAAATGAGCGCACTGACAAACAAAAATTATAGCTTGGTTTTAGCATTGAAAATTGGCCCTGGTTGTTTTGGGGAGCAGCCATAGCCTTGATCAGCTGCTCTGACTCGTGTCTGTGCTTAGGGGAGCAGTGGCATGTTCACATCAGGGATGCTGGACTCATCCCACACTGATTTCCTGTACCTCTGTCGATGCCTCCTCCGGGCAAATTAAGCGGAGCCCTCCCAGCACAGATCACATCCTCAAATCCAAGGACTCACCCTCAAAGCCTGTGGGACAGAGGAGGTGATGGTGGGCAGGATGCTTGTGAAAAGCCAGGACAGAAGAGTGGAGGCCAGCTGTTGTGCTAGAAATGCTTGTTGCCCTTCACAGTTTTGCAATTGACTGTCCTATAGGTCTCAGAAATTTTAGTGGGATCAACAAGTTTAGGAAGAGTCTCAGTGGGTTTCTAAATTTCCTAAGCTGCTTATAGCTAGCCCTTTATGAGCAACATAGTCAAGAAGAAAGGTTTCCTTTTTGTGCCTTTTAAGAGAGCTTGAAGGGAGAAAACTTCCATCAAACAAAATAGCAGGACATGAGCATCACTCCCTCTATCCAGGGGGACTCCCAAATTGGGGGGTGTCAGCAGTCATTTGAGGGTGCAGTGCAGTGCCCTCTTCTAAAAGAGGTCCCTGCTGGAGCCTACCCTTTCATTAACTATAATTATATGGATCATACTGATCACCTTGCACCTGGATGCCCTTTGATTCCAATATTGCCAGCTGAGAGCAGCAAACTTCAGTCTGGGAATAACATTCCTGCTTCCACAGGAGCCTGAGGCTGGAGGACTCTAAGCTCTGGTCTTCTGCTGCTGTTCTTTCCTCCTTTTCCTCCTGGCTGCCCCCTGCCAGCAGCCCAGCAGCCACAGATCTTCGTCCCTGCTATCGACAATGTCTGGTTCAGTAGATGACGTGCCCTGCATGAACTTTGAAGCCAACATATTTGCAAAGAGCCTGTGCCAGCACTGTTTCCGAGCCGCAGGGGCTCACCAGCATGCTATCCAGGTGAGCTCCTCCATCCCACCTGGAGGCTATGAATTCTTCATTAAGGGCCCCTTTGTTCCATGTTGGGACTCCATGTGCCTTTGTAGAGATGGAAATCCCTAAGACAAAGGCTCAGCCGGACTTTCTAGATGTCTTTGGGGAAAAGCTGCATGGGGAGAGAGTCTTCCCAGGCATGGGAATCCATCATTTAACCGTGCCCAGGTCAGAGCCGGGAGCTGCCTTAGCAGGGAAGAGCTGGACACCAGGTACCAGGGGCTTGATAGATCCTGGAAGGGAAAGCAGGGATGTTGCAGATGCAAAGCTACAAGGAGGGAAGGGGCGACTGGCAGAGCAGGGACCCGCCCTGGATTAATCTCTGCTTGATGCCTGCCAGCATTTACATCCTGCCTTGCCTAAAATGTTGTCCTGGTGGCTGTCCCTGTGGCCCCTGGCTGTTGGTTTAGGGCCAGGGCTGAGTCCTGTCCCTGGGGCAGCTGCAGTGAGCTGGTCTCAGGGAGGGGGGAGAAGCAGGAGGGGGATAAATCTCACAGAATTTTGGGCTCTGGATACCTTGATCCAACATGGTCCTTCGGCACAGGGCCGGACGCAAAAGCTGCTTGGCTGCCTCCGACTGGGTGACAGCCGGTTTCATGTTCACGGAGGGTTTCGTGTTGTTCGCTGTCCTCCAGGAGCGACTGGCCTGGGATGATTAAATAGTAATGAGCCTCCCTCTCTCTTTCTTGCCCTCTCCCTCTCTCCCCCTGGCCCTGGGCCCTCTAAGGTTACCTCAGCCCTTCGCCCACGATCTGCTCAGAGCCATCGCCTCTGAGCGAATCTTGGTGCGGGCGAGACGCTGGAGGGAAGGCGGTGTGGACAGCCGGCTCCCTGGAGCCTCCCCCGCTGCTGCTCGTAAGCCCCGCAGGTAACGGGGCTGGGGAGGATGCTGAGATGCCTGCAAGCCCTGACAGAGAGAGAGAGGCAGGGGCTGGGGCTACAGCCTTCTCTGCAAAAATCTCCCTCCCTCTTGGCTCCATTGCTTCCCCTCGGGTTATCTGGGTGGCGAGGGAGAGCGGCTGCCAGCAGCATCAACTCTGATGTGGCGGGGGGGCAGCTTCCCTGAGCCCTTATCCACACGCGCTGTCTCTGGGATGCCTGCAGCGTTCAGCATCAAAGAGGAGCGTGCTGGGCCTCTCTGGCTCCTGAAGTAGGAGAAAAATCTCAACGGTGAGCTGGGAGAGGCATCAAGAGCCCCAGAGGCCAGGCTGCTCTCGGAGGAGGTAGAAGAAGCAGGTGTTTACGAACGGCAGCCTTCCTCCTCATCCTCAACACGCTGATTGCACCATTGCACCCCCTTCTTCCTCGCAGGAGCATGCCGTGGAGGTCGCAGGGCGTGATGGCGGCAGCGACGCAGACCCAGGCGGGCCCTGGGATGCTCTCCGTATTTTAACCCCGCAGTGCGAGGTATACGTGTGCGTGGGGCCAGTGGAGGGGACGGAGCGGTGAGTACCAGCCGGGAGCTGCGCTGCTCCAACGAGCACCCTTGGTGGGAAGAACGGAGGAGGGGGAGCAGGAAGCCAAGCAGGGGGAAATTAAATGCCTTCTCCCTGATGCTCTGCACACCAGTGCCTGGGAAAAAAGGGCTGAGCAACCTCCACGCCATGCCCTCTAGCTGGATTCCTCTTGGCTGTCCCAGGAGAGGTCAGGGGGCCACCAAAAGAGTCGTCTTCTTCCTCACTGCCTCTAGAGCAAGGGTAGTGGTCCCAGGATGGGCTCTGCCAGCCTCTGCCCATCCAGTAGAGAGAAAGCCGGTATGGCTTGGACTGCTGGCACTGCCACCCACCCCTGAGCTCTGCGGGCTGTGCTGACCACCAGCTGTCCTCTCTCCCTGACCCACAGCTGGCACGAGAGCAGGGGATATCCCCCACTCAGCCCTGGAGCTGAGGGTGAGCACAGAGAAACCGGCACCGACCCCAGCGCCTGTGCCGAAGCCAACTCTACGCTTGCCAGGGTGAGATGGGGATCTTTTGTGGTCTGGGTTATTTTGCTCTCACCAGCCCCCTCAGCTCTTCAATACCACTTCTGCTGGGCACATTCAGAAGGTCCTGAGATGTGAGGGGGGATCAGCTGAGACCCTTAATCCCCACAAATGAGGCTCTCCCCCTAAAGAGCACATGAGATTTGCTCTTGGATTCCCCCATGCGGACTTCCCTATGTTGTTTCTTGCCATGCCCATTGCTGTTGGGCTGGGGTCATCTTATGCTCACCCAGCTCCTTTCCTGGTTCCTTTTTACCAGCAGCTTTGGGCTGAACGGGCTCTAACTTCTCATATATGCTCTTACCTCCTTCCAGCCCACAAAAGCCACCAGTCCCCATTGCAGAGATCTGCCCTATCTTGTCTCCCAGGACGGGGAAATGACCCGGTTGTGGGACAACACTTTGGGATCAGGCAAACGGGACATGATGAGCTACACAGGCCACAAGGAGGAGATGCGGCCACGAGCCCTGCAGGCAGACAGAGCCAGGTGGGCTCAGCCCGTTCCCTCTGGATCCTGGGTGAGAGCTGAGGCCCAGGGCTTTAGGAAAGAAATCTGCCCGCTGAAAGCAGGTACACTTGGTTTGCTCCCGTGTGAGATCCTAGTTCTGGTTTGCTTTCCACCCGGGGGTCTCTGAAGTTCATGGCAGATCTCTATTTAGATTTAGCATCTCTTTACCCAGTTCTGATCCCGGGAGGCATTCAACACCTCCATGGCCACCATGCAAAGGGATGAGGCCCACAGTCTATGAGACGGCATCTCTGTGTGTGCTGACCATGAACCGTGGGTCTCCCGGGTGTTCTCTGTCTGCATGGTTTGGCGTGCCCTCGGCTCGCAGTGCTGCATCCCAACACTCCCGCCCCGCTTGGAGGGAATCTGGGTTTTATCTCTGCCCTCCTGGACCGTTTCTAGCTCTCCTCCGAAGACCTGCTTTGCCGTGGATGTGGTGGCATCCCGCGTTGCTCGTGCCTCCCCCAGTAACGGCCTTCTCCCCGTCCCAGACCGCCGTCCCACCAGCCAGAAGCCCGAGGAGAGCTGGCCGAAGCACCGGAAAACCGACCCTCCCTGGGCATCCACCCCGCCACGTGCCACCACCGGCTCCTCGCTGGCCTGCAGTGACCCGTTGGCCGGCGGCGGGCACCTTGCCGGCTCCCGGGTTCGGGAGCCCCGTGGGCACCCCGGTGGCGGGGGCACGGAGGGACGGCACGGGCTGGAGAGGCAGGAGTACACGGTGCTGGCGGACCTGCCCAAGCCCAAACGCCTCGGCCAGCGGGATGCTGTCGACCGCTGTGGTTCCCGCACGCTCAGCCCCGGCCGGGTGGAGGTGGAGAGGATATTTGGCTGCGAACGCAGGTGAGAAGCAACGGGTCTCCATGGTGGTCAGAGGTGGGGGATTGCCCCCCCTTATGCTGCCGGGGGGCCCCCACCTCCAAATCGCTGTGCCTCAGGGAGAGAGCAGGGCTAGGTGGCAAAGCTTAGCTTTCAGCTGTGCTTAAATTTCCCTTAAAACAAGGATTGGGTTTAGGCTCAGCACCTCCTGGCCTGGGATGCTCCCCCATTGCGGCACGCAGGCAGCTGAGGCCGTTGGAAAGGTGGAGTGAAGCTGAGCTGCTGGAGGTGGAGGGAGCAGCCCACCCTCCTCATCCTCACAGCCACCTCCTGGAAGCTGCAGGACATGCCGCAAAGCAGGGCAAGCCACGGAAAGGGGAAGGACGGAGGTGGTCCCCACTCCCAGCATCAGTGGCTCCCCAGGGATCCAGGGTCCACTGTAGGAGCCGCTCAGGAACGGACTGGGAATGCCAAGAAGTACCCAGTGCTGGTTGGGTCCTGGCTGGAGAAGCAAGAGTGGCTCCAGCATCGGTGGTACAGGGCAGGAGGGGATGTAAATGGGGACCAGGGAAGTATCCTGGGCAGGTGGGTGGGATGTGAAGGACCAGAGGGAGGGAAGCTTAAGGAATAGTATGAAGAAGACACGGGTGAGGCAGCAGGACCCAAAAGCTGGGGTGGTTGAAGGCACGGGGACAGGGAGAGGCTACGGCGCACACAGTGTCTGGGGCAGGCGGAGGGAGGTCTGTGGGGTCAGGCTTAGATGGAGTGGGGTCCGCAGGGGCTCTGCCTCTGAGCTGAACCTGGCAGCGGCCAGACAAACTCTGTGTGCCCGTAGGAAATCGGAGACCCTGGAGGCCTTCCAGGCCTTGGAGGAGGGCCGCGTGGACCGGCTCGATGGCAAGACCCCAGTGCCACCCAGCAAAGGCCACCTAGTCCAGAGGCAGTCCAGCCCCAGCCTGCCCAGGGAGGTGAGGCTTGGCTGCGTGGCAGGACCCCATCCCAACTCCCCAAGCTGCGTTGCTTTTTCCTGCCACGTTTTCCTCTATTTCTGCCATGTGTTTCTCTCTTCCAGTCCCCTGCTTCCCCTTCCCTCTATTCCCAGCACTCCCCCTGCCATGGACTGGGACTCTTGGCTCTTAAATGGCAGCAGCCCTTTCACCCTTTGGGTGCAAGAGGCTTCTCTTCAGTACAGGCTGGCTCCATGCACAGGGGTGCAATTGCCGTCTGGGGAACTATTTAAACCAAATTGTCTCCCAGCCCTAATCCCATCTTGTTCCCGCTCATCGGCATTTATTTTTTTTTTTTAAAGAGGACTCTCTGCTCTCTCTCCCCCATGTCCCTAGGGTCAGCGGCTCTCCTGGCACCTCGAGCAGCACAGCAGAGACCCCAAGGAGCCCCTCCATTCCCCCAGCCTGACTCGACACCCCGAGAAGGCCAGCAGGAACCGGGGAGATCCCCAGCGCCCTGCCAGCCCCGGCTGGCTGCTGGAGAAAGGCAGCCGGAGCCCACGTTCCGCAAGTCTGTCCCACCGGTCAGAGAGGAGGGCAGGGGAGCCCACAAGCCCTCCCTGGCACTCAGAAAAAAGCTGGAGGAGCCGAGGGGAGCCTGGCCGCCCCCAAAACTCGGAGAGGGGTCGAGCCACCTGGCAGGCTGGGGGTACAGGGCAAGCCCCAGAAAGGAAGAGCCGAGGGGACTCCCTGCACCCTGCGGGCCCTGGGAAAGGCTCGGATAACAGCAGGCTGAGCCGGCTAGGGCCACCGCCACGGTCCCTCAGTCCCGGGAGATGTACGGAGAGCACGTGGAGAAGCCAGAAGGAGATCTCCCCTCCCGGCCCAGTGCGGGGGGCAGAGAGGCAACGGGTGAAGCCGGGCAAGCCGCTGCACCCTGGGGGGCCCGGGAAGCCATCCGAATGCGGCTGGCAGAGCCTCCAGGAAAAGCTGCAGCCCTCCCACCCCGGGAAGGGCACCGGCAATGACTGGAAAGGTCAAGGCAAGCCCCTGCGCCCTGTGAGCCCAACACGACCGCTGGAGCAGGACTGCAGGGGTCGGGGGGATGCCCACCAAGCGCAGGTGTGGGAAAAGAACTGGAAGCGCCAACAGAGGCCAGTGTGCCATGCCGACTTGATGCGCCAGCTGGAAAGGGACTGGAAAAGCCCCACTAGATGTCTGGATGTAGGGCTACAGCCGGATGACAGCTGGAAAAGGCCTGAGAGTCCAGCACAGCGGCTGGAGGATGAGTGGAAGGGTCCTGAGCACACTCGAGACACAAACAATCCAGAGAAGCCATTGGAAAGCAACTGGGGGAACAAGAGGCTTCTCATTTACCTTGTGAGTAGGGCAGGAGCCAGAGCTCATAGGGATCCCACCAGGCATAAAACTGGCAAGCACAGGGTGGGTGGGTCCCCGGGATGCAATTCCGTGCACCCCGGATCCTCTGCTTCTCCAGGGGAGCTGCGCTGTCTGCTTGACACTGGGAGGAGGGAGGATGCTTCCCCCACCATCCCGTGCCAGGAGGCGGATGCTCGGATCTGGGAAACCTAGGCAAGGACTAAACCCCCATGGCTTCATCTCCTGCTTTCTCCCCCTGCAGCCCCAGCTGGATGGAGGCACCTTCCCACCGCAGAGCAGCACCGGCTCCTCAGGAAGCCTGCAGCCACGTTCGAACGCCAGTGAGAAGCGCAATAAGGTAGGGGCCAGGCCCTGGGAATGGTGAGGAAGGGCAGCTGCCCTTCCCTGGAAGTCACTGTGGGCAGACCTGGGTCTCCAGCACTTGATCTGAGGAGGATCAGCACGGTGCTGCCTTCCCATGACCTCTTGGACACCATGCTCACTAAACACCCCCCCTTTCCTTTGTCCTTCGCCCATTTCTCAGGTGGGGAAACTGAGGCACAGAGCCTTTTTTTTTTTAAAGCCAGAGAGAGGCAAGCAGTAGACCTAGGACAAAAAACTCAGCATAGCTGCTTTACTTCCCTTTATTACTGCCCGGTGCTGCGATGGCACCGAGGGTTTTATGGGGATGAAGTGGGCTTTAGCAGCATGAAAGAAGATATGGTCAATTGTGTTGGCGTTCCTGGGATACCAAAAATGGCATGGGAGCGGCTCTGGAGGGCTGCAGAAAGTGTCCCGGGAGCCCGTGTAGCTGGCAGCTGCGCCCGAGTCCCTGCCTCTATCCCTTCTCCGTGTGCATCAGTCGTCTTGGCCAGGTTGTCCCCTGCTAGTGCCTGGCTTTGTGCTTTATACAAGGACAAACTGCAGCCGGGCAGGAAGCTCCCAAAGGCCTCTGAAACTTGAAACGGGTGATATCCCTTCCCTCGCTTCCCTGCCCAGGGCTGGAGAGGAGCCCAAAGCCCTGAGCTCTCCCTGCACACCTGGGGCTGGTTCACCCCACCTATTCCAGGTTTCTTCAGCACCGAGCTCTGGGCCAGACACCTTTGCTTTGCCTTGCGGTGAGAAGCATCGCCTCACTGTAATTGCACAGGGGAGCCTGGCATTTTGGGATACGCAGCCCCTGCCCCTTTTCCTTTGCGACCCTCTCTAGCAATTCCCCTTCCCGATGCCAGCTGGCTTTCTGGTGGCACCAGAGGCCCCCCCCCCGGACCTGCTGCCACCTCCGCCAAGCTTGCAAATCCCTGCTTTAGGGGTTGATTTGGGGGTTGGGGACGGGGGATAAAACCGAGCAGCTTCAAGACCGAAGGTGAAGAACCCGCTGTGTTGCAACACACATGGACGGGACTGCTGAAAACCCCTGCCTGTAAAAGATCCGTGCCTGAAAAAAAAAAAAAATCCGGGCCTGAAAAAAAAAAAAAATCCTTGCCTGAAAAAAAAAAAAAATTAATAATCCCTGCCTGAAAGAAAACCCTGCCTGCACAAGGGCTGGGCTG
>NW_010972537.1:3241851-3261054 GCF_000737465.1 Haliaeetus leucocephalus
CCCCCCCCCCCCGCCTCCTCACCCCCGGGTGTGGGGAGCTCCTGCTCCCTGTGGGAACCAGATGCGGTTTCGGGGCAGGGAGCATCCCACCCCTGGGGCAAGGCTTCCTCGGTGCGGGTGCCTGCCGGCCCGAGAGGAAGGTTGTTGAGCAGAGTGGGGTAATGGAGGTGACAGGCCGGGCTGTGCCCGCCGGCGTTTCGCGCGGGGGCGGTGGGAAAGGGCGAGCCTGTCGCCCGCTTGCTTTTGCAGCACGTCAAGATTCGAGAGCTGCATGGGTGCCCCAGCCTAGGAGCGGTTTTGCTTCCACTAAACTGAGCCGGAGCGGTTTTGCTTTGTGTTTTGGCCTGGGGCCCGCGCCTTGCGAAGCAGGTTCCCTTTTTGGAGGAGAGAAGACGTTGTGCTTTCCGGGAGGCCGAGAGCCCCTTGCACCATCTCTCAGAGGTGAAGGAGCGCTCCAGGACCTGCGGTCCTGAGGAGCTTTTGGGAGCGGGAAGAGCAGGAGGCACGGCGATGGAAGGAGCACACCTGACCATCCCAGCTTTCCCCCCCTCGGACACTGAGCTTTCTCAGCCTGCCGCAGCCTCTTCTCCACTTCTTCATTCCAGCGCCTCTGTACCACCCAGGAGCCATTCTTTCGCTCCCACCCCATTCCCTTTCCTTCTTTGGTGTTTACATTCTTCAGATACTTGCAGGCTGTTATCACCTCCCCTGTAGCCCTTCTTCAGCCAGAACGGGCAGCTGCCTCTCCTTAACCTGCTCTTGTAAGCCAGTCCTTCCAGATGTCACCTATGTCCCCAGCTCCTTGGGACCCCCTCCAGTGCCTCTACCCGGCCAGCTGTGGGGCTGAACATATAACTCTGGTGGGTACGGATGCAACCAGGCAAAATTGCTGCTGCCACCTCCCAAGCCTAAGCCTCTCCATCCGCAGCCCCGAGCTGCGTTGCAGGGCCGTGCATTTTTACCGGGGGTGCATCCTGCCGCATCCTTGCATCTCCGGCACCCGGATCTCTCCCAGCGGTTCGGCTTTCCTGGATATTTCCTCCTCCCACTGCTGAGCCGTTTCCTCTGGGTGGGGGGTTCGGTTTGAACCCCGCTCTTTTCTCTGCTGGTATCCTGAGCTCTTTATGCCGGATGAGGAAGCTGAATTTGGTTGTGGGGAGGGGGAGAAGAGTGGCTTTAAGCACTTTGTGCATGAACTGATGCCTCGTCCTATGGTACCGGCCCCTCTTTGACAAGAATAGTTCAAAGCCGATTCCAGAGCTGCGGCTCTGTGTCTGGGAGTGGCAGGGAAAATGGGGCTGGCAGGGAAAATGACCCCTGTGCAATTCACCCGCTTGGGAGAAGCCCTCCGGGGGGATTTTCTGGCCCCAGCACTGCATCAGGGGCAGTGGTTCTGGCAGGACTTTTTGCTGGTTTTCCCAGGGGCATACAGCCAGTTAACATTCGTTATTTTGGCACCTAATGCTTTGGGATTGTAAATCCTCAATCAGACGAGACCCAGCTGATCCGTACAAAACTCCCAAACAGGAGTTCTTTTGCTCCCTGTATTGTTTTTCCACCTCCGCAGAGCCTGCCCGCAGAGAACCTCTTCTGCCGAGCACACGTGCGTCCCGGGAGGGGGGAAGGTTGCGCTTTGACGTTTCGCCTCCTTTCCTTCCCTCCTGCCGCTCCCAGTTCGGAGCCGGAGCTGAAGTCACCGGATTGGAAGGGATAACGGGAAAAAGGGTGGAGCTGCTGCCACGGGGAAGGAATTAATTTTCGGGGTGCTTTTTCAGGGCGGCAGTGGGACGTTCGGGTCCGTAGGGATGGGAATGCGTGCGTCCCCCTCGTCTCCCAGCTGCCAGCGGCGCCCATCACCTCTGCGGGAGGTGAGGTATGGGAGTCCCCCGTGCCCTTTCGCTCCGGTTTCCCTGCCTGCCTCCCTTCCCGGGCGGCTCGGGGCCACCGTTGGATGCTTCTGGCCAGGCCTGAAGCTGTAGCAGCCGGTGACCCTCCCCTTGGCGGGCTTCCCCATGCTTGCTCGAACCAATAGCCAGAGCGTCGCGGTGGGCCGGGACGTCCTCGGTTCTTGCCGCCCCATAACCTTGGGTGTAACCCAAGAGCAGCAGCTCGGGGAGATGAAAGCAGGGGAAGGCTCAGCCCAGCTGGGCGGCCGGGGAGCTGGGCTTGCCGGGCAGCCGCGGCCGGCCGCCGGGCTCGTTCGGGGGGTGCAGAGTGGCCCGTCGGCTTGCCGAGCCACCCCTTCTCGGCAGCTTGGTCGCGGGTGGTAGTTGTGGCACGTGAGGGACTGCTGGTGGCTTCCTCCGGGCTGGCAGGTCTGCTGCAGACCGCTGGGAGGTCCAGCTCTGGCACCGTCACCTCTCCGTCACTGTCCCCGCCTGGTTCGGCTGCAGAAGAAGGGGCAGATCGGCAAACTCTGGCTTCCCCGGGGAGAAGAGGCATTGGGCTGAATTATTTGGTGGTGCAACTTCTCCGGAGCCAGCAGGGTTGGGAGGAGGGAGCAGCTCGAGCCTGTTTGGCTGAAGGCAAAGCCAGGGAGAGCGGTTCCCCTGAGTCAGCTCTCTGAAGCTCCACCTTGGGAAGGAGATAAACTGGTTGGGGATGCCGCACCAGTGGCGTGAGGTTAGGAGGAGGTGGGGGGCGGGGGGAAACTTCTTTCTAGCACGGGGTGATCTGGGTGAAACTCTGTTCGTCCTCCTCTTCCGTAGCTGTGGCTGAGGCTGGGCAGAGGGCAAGCTCTGCAGCAGGAGGGGGCAGAAAGAGCTGGGTAAGAGAGGAGCCCCCAGCATCTTGGAGAGTCTTAGAGAGGGTCGAGGATCAAGCGTTGGTTGTGACTCTGATTTCATCTCTACCCTGGGGCACGTCGTTTAAAGGCAACGTGTTTTCACAGTTGTTGAATTGCCTCCTGGACGTTTGCGGTGAGGGCTGTTTCTTGTAGAGAGCTGCTTGTGTCTTTAATAAATGATCAGTGGTGAAGTTACCGGCGGGACGTAGCTCTGGGGCACGGATGGCGGATGGCGAGGGTTTGGACAAGGCCTGCGGTTCTTTGCAACTCTGCCTCTGTCTCCAAGGCAAGCCCCGTCGGTGGCGGTGGAGCACTCCCTTCTGCCCGCTCCCCTTGTCCCTGCCTCCCCCTCTCTGAATAAATACCTCCAAGGCACCTTGTGGAAACCTCCCTGCTGCATATTTTCCTTCAATTTTTTTTTTAAACCTCTTTCCTTATCTCCTGCTTCCTCTTACAGGAACAACTGCCTGCTGCCGAGAGCTAAATCCAGTTCTCCTTCACCACTGGGTCCTACACCCCCATGAGTTTCCTAAAAGCGATGCCAGGCTATTCCCACTGTCTTTCTGCCACTGGGGACTCGCCTTCCATCCCCTGGCATGAAAAGCCCTTTTGTGGGTTTCTCCAAGACAGTAACCCTCTGTTTTGTCCTTTCCTCTCCAGCCGGATCTCCTCAATTTCAAGAAGGGATGGATGTCCATTCTGGACGAGCCGGGAGAGGTAAGCCCGAGGCGAGGGTCTGCCTCTTCCCCCAGCCCCTGCAGCTATTGATCCCCTGGTGAACAGCTGATTTCCTTCCCCCTCACTTGCTGAGGTCGCTCCTGCTGGGAAGGACAGCGGGAAGCCTTTGGTGGAGGTGCCTCGCTTTGTGTGCGGGCACGGAGGTTCGCCCGGTGCCCCTCTCCCAGCCGAGGGGCACGAGGGGGAGCTGGAAGGGACGTGGAGGAGGGGGAAGAGGAGGCCGAGAGGTCACGGCGCAGAGCGTCCCTCCCTGTTCCTACGCTTCCCCCGGTAACTGCTTATCCGTTTCCCTCCTGTCTTTTCCCTTCCCTCCCCGTGCCCAATCCACCCGCAGTGGAAGAAACATTGGTTCGTGCTGACCGACTCGAGCCTGAGGTATTACCGGGACTCGAACGCGGAGGAGGTAAGCACGGCTGGACTTTCTCCAGCCCCTGTCCTCCTTCCCGGCCAAGGGGGGAGAGGACCGCAGCCCTGGCACGACCAGCACGCTCCCGGGAGAAGCGGCAGCGTCACGTCCTCCTGAAAGGCGCTGGAGGTGGCGAGCTGCTCTTTGCCAAGGGGTGACGAAGAGGACGGGTGTCTGAAGGCGGGCCAGTGGGGTGGTGAAACCTGGGGGGGCTGTCAGTGGTGGGAGGTGAGGAGAAGGGCCGGTCCTGTGGCTGGGCATCTCTGACGCTCTCCATCCACGCTGCTGGCTCCCCGTGCTGTGTGGGAGCTGTGGGGTGAAGGCAGAGGCAGCCTGCGCTTCTGTTAGGGTGCCGGCAGGTGATGGGGGGCTTTTTCAAAGCTGGGTTTGCACTGATGTCCTAGCGGGTGGCCGTGCTTGCAGGCTGATGACCTTGACGGAGAAATCGACCTCCGCTCCTGCACAGACGTGACGGAGTTCGCAGTGCAGCGCAACTATGGCTTCCAGATACACGTGAGTGTCCGGCACCGTGTGGACACGGGGCAGCAGCACCAAGGGACGCCGGGTGGGAATGCGCGCTCCCTCCCTGTGCCGAGATGCCGAGAGGCAAGCCGTGCAAACCTTTTGCCAGGATGGTGGCCCAGCAAGGCTGGTCAGTGACGTGTGGGTGGCAGTGCTCAGGGACACGAGTGCTGCCCGCCTGCAAAGGGAGGAGGAGGAGGCAGCTTTGCAGGGCTGGCCAAAGGCTGTGCTGGAGACGGCCCAGGAGCCGAGCTGAATGCCAGGAGTGTTTACTTGACCCGTTGGCCAAGGCAGCTTCTCTAGAGCCTTGGGGAGGGAGAGGCAAGCACTGCAGATCTCAGTGTAACCTGGCTGACCGTGCTCCGAGTAATAGCCTGTACCCTGGATCTGGCGCCGGTACAATCCTGTCCTTGGCTACTTGCTGTAGCAGCAGGAGGTGGCTGCTAAGGCAGTACAAAAAACTGTATTTCTGTGGGTGTGCAGGGCTGGGCACTTCATGGTCTGGGTTTCCCTGTAGCCTGCTGCTGTACCCCAGCGCTGGTGCCCAGCTCCCAGCACCTGAACAGCTGGATTGCACCGGCTCACATTTGGCCAAGTGTGCCAGCAAAGTTTCTTTTGCCTTTGCTTGGAGATGGTCTCATGAAGGATGCGTAACGGGCTTCCCCACAAAGAGCGTGTCTCCGCTCCCACCCCTCCTCCTGGCCCCGAGAGTCTTTGAGACAGCGGGTGGCCTCTCTAACACTGTCCAGCACCCACGCAAGCGGGTGCCCGGGGGTCTCAGGGAGCAAGTGGGAGCTGCCTGCACCTCTGCTGGGCACTGACAGGGTCTCTGTTGCCTCCCTGTTGCAGACGAAGGATGCCGTCTTCACCTTGTCAGCAATGACCTCGGGCATCCGGCGCAACTGGATCGAAGCCCTGAGGAAGAATGTGCGCCCGGTCAGCGCTCCGGACGTCACCAAGTAAGAGCTGCCCCGTGCCGCTTCTCCTCTTCCCGCTCTTGCTGCCCCTCTCCCCTGGCAGGCAGGGACTGGGAAGGCCCCTCTGGAAATCCGGCTGCTCCCAGATCAGCCCTGCCCTCCGCTCCTCCTGAACATGGCCCAGATACACCAGCTGGTGACGGGGGAGGAGAGCCTGATGGCTCCTGCTCTTGCACCCGCATTTTGCCTTGCCACATCAGTTTAGCCAGGTTTCTCCACCAGCATGGCTGGAACCAGAGGTGAATCATTCCCACCCTATGGAGGAACCCCTTTCCCCGAGGGCTGGGATGCTACAGACCCAGCTCCATGCTCAGGGTGGGGTTTTGTAACGCTGGGCTGAGCCTTGGGCAGTTGGCAGCGTCTCCACCGGCATCCTTTCCCACGTGGTGCCTCTCCTTCACTGGCTGCTGCTCTGGTTTCAGGCTCTCTGACTGCGATAAGGAGAACTCCTTCCGTAACTGCGTCCCCCAGAAGGGCTCACTCCGGACAGAGGAGCAGCAGCGGCCGGGCTTGGGCTCCGAGGGGAGCTCGAAGGGTGGTCACTGGAAGGCGGACGGGCAGCGCCATGCCTTTGACTACGTGGAGCTGTCTCCCTTGCCGCAGGACCCTGGGAATCATGGGTCCCTGCAGAGGACAAGAGGGAGTTTGAGGATCTCTGACCGAACTCCCAAGCATGAGGAGCTGGAGCGGGATCTGGCCGTCCGTTCAGAGGAGAGGCGAAAATGGTTTGAGACCCCCGACGGCAGGGTCCCAAACAGCGATGGCCCAGCAGGAGACTCTTCCCGCAAGGTGGGGGAGCAGGACCTCCCCGCTCCCCCGCTTTCAGAGGACCAGCGGGTTCGGCTGAATGAGGAGATAGAGAAGAAGTGGCTGGAGCTGGAACGCCTGCCCTTGAAAGACTCGCGGCGAGTGCCCTTGATGGCACTGCTGAACCAGAGCAAGGGGGGCCATGGAGACACCAATGAGGCGCTGAAAAAGGAGGTAAGAGCATCCCTAGTCTCTGAAAGTGGGATTCTGGTGGCCCCTTAATGTGGTGCCTGGAAGCAGGAGGCTCTGCAGAAGAGCAAGGCAGAGGTGCAGGGAGATGTTCATTCTTTCTGGCTCCATTTGCCACCCCTTGAGTGCATGGGAGCTTTTGCAACCAGGTAACGCGAGGCTGGAGACCTGCTCTTGCGCACCTGGAGAGGTTCCCCAGGCCACATTTTGGTCCAGGATAAGTTAGTTGGTGGCACTGCTTGCATGGAGTCTGTGTTTCCCAGGAGTACATCCACAGCCTCTCTTCTCTGGCTGTTCCCAAGCCTGCAAGTGCTTTACCTCCCAGCCTTTGAAAAGAGCCGTGCACTTGTCTGTCGTCCCAGCTACCCATGCAGTGGTGGTTTCCTCCAGCACGGATCCACCTCTGGAATTTGGGATGTCTCCTCCCCTCCTTGCTAGCCCTTACCAGGCTGGGGCTGGCTTTGCCGATTTGGTCCCTTGGCAGGCAGCCATTCCCGTGGGAAGCGGCCATCTCCGTTGGCCGCGCATGGTCCTCCCCATCCCTAAGCCCAGGGTTCGAATGCGGCACGTTGGTCAGGCCGCGGCACTTTTCCAACCCTGGCTGAGCATCTCTCTCCCCTCCCTGGTGCAGGTCCAGTCACTGCGGGCGCAGCTGGAGTCCTGCCGGGCCCGAAACGAGAGCCTTCGAGAGGCAGCGAAATCCCAGGGAGACGGCCACGTGCCCCGGGGGTACATCTCACAGGTGAGCAGGGCGCTGGACATGGGACCCTGGGGTCACTCCCAGTCCCAAACTGGGAAACGCTGGGACTCGGCTCATTGCCGAGCAGGTATCGCTAATCATTGGGTTGCCATGGTGACCCTAAGTGAGCCCACTTGTAATCAATGTTAATTATATAAAGGCTGGTGCGTGTTGCCTGGCCTTAAAGGGGCCAGAGTATAAATGGGGAGGAGGAGGAGGAGCCGGAGAGGGAGAGGTGCAGGATCTGTGCCCCGCTTTGTGCATGATGCTGGCCTGGACTGGGGGGGTGAGCTGTCCCCCAGCTCGGGAGCGGGTCAGCAGCTTTCTGCCAAGCTGCCTGCGCGTTCCCCGGCGGTTTGCGGCTCACCACATGTGGTTCTTGCTAACAGGGGCTCCCGAATCCCTTGTTAAAAGCAGTCCGTCAGGCCCTGGGGAGCTCCCATCCCTGCCAGAGCCGCCCGAGCCCTGAAGGTCACTTTGACAGCACAGCCCGTTCGTTTGCTGGGACGGCACGTGGGAAAGCCCGCCAAGCAGAGTTTGCTCATGCTTCAGCCTCTCGCTTCTCTTTGTTTATTTATTTCCACCCCCCGTGGTCTCGTCTGAAACAAGCGGGGTCACATCCCGTAGGGATTTCCTGGGCGGAGGCTGCCGTTCCACCACGCTGTGGAGATTTCAGGATGTGCCCTATGTGTTGAAAGATACTGGGGGGGGGATGGAAATTGGGGCTGGCAAAGCCTGTTGCAGTCATTTGGCTGTACCTAGCCCAGATAAAGAAACTCACATGTTCCGTGGTGCCCAGACCAGCCACTTAGCAGTCACTCTGTCATCTTGATCTAATATTTACAGCTCACAGGCCTCTTTATGGTCAAAAAAAAGCAAAAGAAGTGGGGAGGAATGGCACCTTATCTTCCTAATAACTTCGCTCAAAAGGCCAGCATTTCACATCTGAGGCCAAACTTGACCTTTCCCCAAAGGGCTCGTGTTCTCTCAGCCTGCTGAGGTTCGCTGCCAGTCTGTGGACAGATCACCAAATCGATCCCTCGCCTTTTCCTCTCCTCTGGTCGATCTGTGAAGCTTCCCAGCTTCCCATGTCTCAGTAGGGATTTAGCCAGCAAGGACTTGCATTCCCACAATGTGTTCCAGTGCCCTTTATATCAGCCTTTGCCTTAGTACTGGGGGAAGGAATGGGGTGGCAAGGGGCTGTTGGGGGACACGATGGTTTCCTGGCTCTCTACTGATGTCTTAGAGGCCCTGGCTTTTTAAAATAATACTCTGGCATGGTTTGGTGGTGAACAAACCCTTCCTGAGAGGCTTGAGGCAGTGCTGCCAGCATCTGGAGGGAGAGCAGAGGCGTAGCTCCAAGGTGGGAACTGCTTTGCTTTGCTGTAACACCAGTTAACCACAGCGCTTAGCGGTGAAAGACCCATCCCCTTGGTCTCAGAGCCATCAGAAAGAAGGGTGAGCTGTGTGAGGGGGATCCCTAAGCATTAGGCTTTGGGGAGGGCTCTTTGGCAGCCTCTGTCAGGCTGCAGGGCAGTGCAGGGTGTCACTTTTCAGGAGAAGAGGCTCAGCTTTCATTGATTCTGGGGGATGCTGCTTCATTTAAAAAGCAGATGAGATGCGGTTCTCTGGCAGTGCAGCCTGGTGGAGGGTCTGGACTGGGGTGTCGGGTGCATTATTCCCAGCTCTTGGCTCAAGAGGAACGTTCTTGTCTTGCTGCTTTAGTTTTAAGAACAGCAAGAGGAATGTTTCTTCCTCTGCAAAGCACAAGGGGATCGCAAGATGTGTGGCCCTGTCAAATGGTTGGGTTCAGTGATAACCTCGCTTTGAGAAGGAAAAGACCCTCCTGGGAAGTGGTCTCACTCCTCGCAAAATGGCCCTGGACTCGGGTGAGGTTTGCAAAGGCAAACATTAGCCCAGCCAGGTGCCTGTCCTGGCCTGAGCCCTTCCTCCTGCCCTCCTGGTCCCTCACCACTCCTTTCCCTGGCACGGCAGGAGGCCTGCGAGCGCAGCCTGGCTGAGATGGAGTCATCCCACCAGCAAGTGATGGAGGAGCTCCAGAGGCACCACCAGCGGGAGCTAGAGCGGCTGCGGCAGGAGAAGGAGCGGCTCCTCGCAGAGGAGGCGGCGGCGACAGCAGCAGGTAGGAGCGAACACCAAGCCGTGTCCCCGCTCAGCTGGGTCCCTTCCACCTCTCCCAAATGTTTCTTGCCAGAAACCAGTCATCCCAGTCATCTGGAGCCACGCCGCTGACCCTACTGGTGTGAGGCTGATGTTCCTTGGAGCATGAGCTTTGTGCTTCTCGGACCTGTGCTGCAGGGGTCTGTTTGGGTTCGGGGGGGATGGGGGGTAAAGATGCTGTGGGAGATGGGGTCTTGCCCCTGTGGATGGGTGGGAGGGGGCCAGCACCTTCTTGTAGGCAGGCAGGGCTGGCAGAGGTGGCAGGGAGCTCCCACACTGCACTGTGTTATTCTCAGCAGCATTTGGTCCATCGGGATGATCCTGGGGCATGGAGAAGGTGGGGGATGCCCTGAGGGCAGAAGGGAAGGAGAGGGAATCTGCAAAGACAGGTCCCGGAGCCTGCAGCAGAAAGAGCTCAGCCAGTTCCCTGGCGTGGTTTCCCCAGATGTGCCAGAGCTGGCACAGCCTGATCCCCCATCTCCCGTTGTCGCCCTCTGCAGCCATCGAGGCGCTGAAGAAAGCCCACCGGGAGGAGATGAACAAGGAGCTGGGCAGGACACGAAGCTTCCAGCAATGCAGCTCGGTCTCAGATGCCCTCCAGAAGCAGCACCAGTAAGAAACCACTTCTCCCGCTTCCCTTGCCCGATGCTGCCGCCCTGTGCCAGTGTCACCGCACCCCACCTGCGGCCGTAGCCCCCAGCTCTCCCTCCTGCCGCCTCCCCAGCTCTTTCCCCGGGGATGGTGGGTGACCAGCGGAGCCTGCCAGGGCTGCTGGAGCTGTAGGGCAGGGGGGTTTATCCCCTGCTTGGCTATTTTCCCTATAGCACCTCTGTGTTCCCTACAGGACTTCTGTTTTCCCTGTAGCTTCTTCCCTCTATTTTCTTTATGGAAAGCTCCTCCGTTTCTCCTGCATGGCCTGAAGCTCCTAGAAGCACCATGCTCGTGTGCAGGAGGGTGGGAACTGAAGCCTTGGTCCACATGGAGCATTTTTTTGTGCCAATGACCGATGTGGGCAGAGGCTGCCCATGGCAGGGGGGAAGGTGATGCTGATGGCCAGGGGCCAGC
The DNA here is from genome assembly GCF_000737465.1 of Haliaeetus leucocephalus. Lineage (NCBI taxonomy): Eukaryota > Metazoa > Chordata > Aves > Accipitriformes > Accipitridae > Haliaeetus > Haliaeetus leucocephalus. The sequence goes on from NW_010972537.1 coordinate 3,252,261, forward strand.
GAGGGTTGTGGGGCAGCAATGAGCTGGTGGCCTCTTTGGCAGGTTGGACGTGGATTCCCTGAAGCGGGAGCTGCAAGTGCTTTCTGAGCAGTATTCCCAAAAGTGCCTGGAAATCGGGGATCTCACCCAGAAAGCAGAGGAGCGGGAGCAGACACTGCAGCGCTGTCAGCAGGAGGGGAAGGAGCTCCTCCGGAAAAACCAGGCAAGAGAAGGGATTTCCCCACCAGCAGAGACCGCAGAGTGCGTTCCTCCCTTGCACAGCACAGCCTCTCTGTTTAAAACTCCCCTACCTGTTTTGTATTTGTTCCCTTCTGAGGTTTTATCATCAGAAAGAAAAAAAATTAAGAGTTAGAGGCTGTAGATGGGCTTATCTTAACTATGGGGTTAAATACGGCAAGTGTATTCTGCTACTTGTAGGTGCTGCCGTTGCCTATGGGCAGGGGCTTACAAGGAGGTCTCTAAGCTAAAGCAGGGCTGGCATAAGATGGAGGGGCCAGGACAGCAGAGAGGCCTGTGCCATGGCTACTCTGATGTCTTTTGGTTTTGCCTGCAGGAGCTGCAGACCCGCCTCTCGGATGAGATCGGGAAGCTGCGAAGCTTTATTTCGTCACGAAGCTCTGGAGACCGCTCTCCGCACAACAACGAGCGGAGCTCCTGCGAGCTGGAGGTATGAGGGTCCTCTCCGGCTGTCCCGCTGCCTCTGTCCCTACCCCGTGCTGGGGGTCTCGTCCTCGCAGTGGTTTTGGCTTGGAGCGTGTGGGAGGGGGTTGCCGCATGGAGCAGCGGGGCTGGTGTGGGAAGCAGGTACGCAAGCTTCCCCTCCGCCGCTTTCCCCGGGCCGCTCGTGCTCTTTCCTGCTCCGGCCCTCCTGGCCCTTCCTTCCTTTTCCACCACCGCGCTTGCGCCAGGGCCGGCTGGCCTTTCCGAAATGGTGGCTCTTTGAGTCACCTCTGGTTCCTCTCCCACCTCCCCGGCGTAGGTGCTGCTGCGGGTGAAGGAGAACGAGCTCCAGTACCTAAAGAAAGAGGTGCAGTGCCTGCGGGAGGAGCTGCAGATGATGCAAAAGGTTGGTGTTTTCTGGGAGCCATTGGGAAAGCGGCAGGAGAAGGAGGAGAAGGGAGGGAGGGGAGCACCAGCGCTGCTTGTCAACAGGGTTCAGCTGGGTTTGATGGGATGCTCAGGCCAAACCCTCTTGTCACCTGTGCTCCTTGTCCCTGCTCGCTCCGAAGCGCATAGCAGCCGTGTGCTCCAGACAGCGTGGGCTGGTGTAGATTTACCTTGTACCAGGGAAAAATGTCATGGAGACTTTGCTTCTGGTTTCCCCAGATGTATGTACCTATAAGTGTGGACAAGCCAGGAGCCCTTCTTTCCCAGATGGGAAGCCTGGGTGACTCCTGCCCAGAAAACTCCACTTCCCCAGCCACTTTTCTCTTCCCCTTTTGTCCCCTCACTGGGTGGATGTGTTTCCTTGGGCACCATTGCTGGGTGTGCTGCTCCCTCCACTGGCAGCAGCTCCTTCAGAGGGATTTTCAAAGACCCCTGCCAAAGGGGTACCTGAAAGAGGCTTTGAGATTCAGTGACGCTCCAGGAGTTTACAACTTTCTCACTTAAGTTTTTTGCCGAATAAGTGGCTGGGACCAGCCCTTTCAGCGGCCTGCGTCTCTGGTGGGATTTATTTTTCCAATACGGCTGGCCCAAACACGCATGAGCCATGGTAAAGCTCACATCGCCTCCTCAATTCTGATGCTGCAGATCCCCACTGCTGTGGGACCAGTGACTCTGCCTTCCTCCCCAGCCCAGGGTTTGGGAAGTGCTACCTCCACGCTCTTCTTCTGAACGGTTTCTGCGTGGTCCAGATTGGGATGGGCTTCAAACCCAGGGCTGGCTCCCCCCTCCTCACCTGCTGGTCCTTCTCCCTCCCCTGGCAGGATAAGAGATTTGCCTCAGGGAAATACCAAGATGTCTATGCAGAGCTGAATCACATTAAGGTGCGCTCGGAGCGAGAGATCGAGCAGCTGAAGGAGCACCTGCGCCTGGCCATGGCGGCTCTGCAGGAGAAGGAGTCACTGTGCAACAGCATCGGCGAGTAACGGTGAGCGTCGGGGATGCTGCGATGTTCCCTGCAGGTGCAGGTGGCTGAGACCAGCTGCGCCACTTTGACAGGGGGATGGAAGCCACCGGTTCCTCCCGCTCCACTCTGCTGAAACTTTAGGCTTAAACTCTTCCTTCTCTGCTTCTTGCATCCTCTCATACTGCACCCCTGGCCCTCCTGTCATCCCTGACATTCTCCCAAGGTCCCCAGCCCCCTTCTTGCTGCGCTGCTCTTGATGCTCCTGCAGCCAGCACCAACTACTGCTTAACCGGGCTGGAGGTGGGAGCCGGCGATCTGCTGGCCTTTGCCCTGTGGCTTGGGTGACAGCGCGGGGGCAGTTATGCGCTACTTTACGTAGGTGATGTTTCTGCTGCGTTTGCCTTTGAAGCGGTTTCATCGCAGCATGGAAATTTTAGGTCTGCATCAAAGCAGCCCCGACTAGACCCAACCTTCCTCCCACGCTCGCCTGCAGGCATCCCCGCTGCGGCTGGGGAGGGAAGCAGGGTGACGGGAACGCGGGCGTCCCGTTGTCCAGAACGCTTCTGCTCCTTGCTTGGATGCCGTGGCTGTCGGGATTGGGGTCACCCTGCTCCGCCAGCGCTTGCTGGTGAGCACTGAGATGAGTTTGTCTGTAGCAGCATGTAAGGCGGCCATCTCCCAGGGGAGCAGAAGGGACGGCATTTCTGCGCTCGGTGGAGCCTTTCTAAACCGTTTCTGGTTTTGTCTCTCTCTAGGTCTGCTCTTCGTTTGTTTATCTGTTCTCGGTTTGTATTTGCTCCATTCCTCACTTGAGGGGAGGGGGAGGTTGAATCCCATCCGTTATTGCCTTGGCGAGGAATCCCACACCCCTCTCAACCTCCTCACTCCCCTCCCAAAGCTTTTTTGATGAACCCCTTTTGCCTGCGTACCTGAGCACGTTGTTTGGACTGGCTCCTTACATGCACCTTCTCCAGGATTTTATATGTGAAAATTATATTTTGTAGAGGAATTTTTTCCCCCTGGGAAGAAGGGGAAGAGGAGGGGGGAGAACTCGTACTACATCACCAGCATTTTCTAACCTGAAAAAGAGAATCTGGTTTTCCCCCCCTCCCCAGCCCCGTTGCTCCCAGCCACACCGCCACCTTCAGCACATATTCCCTCTCTTCCAAATGTCTCCGTGGCCCCGCTGGGATGCACGGCAACGACCACGCTCCCCCTCCCGTGCCAGCCCCGGGGACCTGCGGAGAAGACATGCAAGCCATAGGAGGGAGTCGCCGGGGCAGTCTGCCATGGACGTGCTTGCCTGGGACTTTTGAAAGAGGAGACCTTGGCAAGAGTCCGCATGATCGAGCTCTCTCCGTGATTGTCCTTTGGCTCCTTCAAGAACCCAAACTGGCAGGAGCCCAGAGCCACGGGGCTTCTCCTTTCTGGGGAAGAGGAGCTGTGAGGCTGCTATTGCACCCGCCAGAGCCAACCTCCCCCAAGGTGGCAGCTGCTGCTGCTCTGCTGTGCCCTTCAACTTTTAACTTAATAAAATCTTCCCCTTTCGCTGAGAAAAATGTGTTCCTCGGGGCGAAGGCTTGCCACGTGGCCCTAACCCAGTGTGGCAGTGGGGGGTCATTTTTCCAGGTTCCTGTGTGATTTTGGGGCATCCTGACCTGTCACTTCTCTCCCTCTGGATTTGGGGAGAGAAAGCAGCTGGAGCACTCCCAGACCCTGGCAGGAGAGCGAGTGGAGCCCTGCAGTGCCGTTATCCAGCTGTCTGCTCCACCTTTGGGTTCAAGGGGGGAAATAATCTGCTTCACCACACCGGTCCGAAAATCCCACATGGACCCTCAGCCTGGGCTGCATTAGTAAATCTAGTATCGGTGGAGGCAGATGGCACTGCAAATTACTGGTAGAGTATGTCTAGATCCTGGGGGAGATCAGAGGGATCTCAAATGCTTTCCTCCTCATGTTTTTGGGTGAAGCACGTTGCTTTTCAGCAGGATGGAGGATCTGGGGGTGACTGCTCCTCGTTCAGCCCCATCCCAATGTAAACGTGAGCTGTTGCTCTGCAGAGAGGCCGCTGACAATTACAGAAGAGCCCTAATTGCGGGTTTGTGCCAGGGCTGGAGGCACCGTCTGAAGAGGGGAAGATGAAGGGGTCAAGGAGGACCCTTGGATGGAGGTGATGGATGCTTTGGCTGAGAGGCTGGAGTACTGCAAGAGATGGGGATGGAAGCAGGGCGTAAGGACGCAGTGGCAGCCACAGTGAGGAGAGTTAGGGCAGCCTTCGCTCAGCCCGCGATAACCTCGCCGTGGTATCCGTGGCCCCTGGGGCGGGGGGGGTGCAGGCAAATGCAAGACCCCCTCCTCCATGGGCACGGCTGTGTCGACTGCTTTCCCCAGGTAAGGCAAGCCGCTTCGTAAGTCACAAATTCTGGTAAAACAGGGTTGCAGGCTTTTGTCGTGCGCGTGAGGTCCTCGGGCAACCCGGCGGATGGTGCAAGAGGCCAGGCGCCAAGCTTGGCAGCCGGCTCCCCGTTGCGCCCGTGCAGAGCCAAGGCTTGCTCTCGCTGGTGCTTGGCCTCATGCCTCCAGCCTAGAAACCCTCCCATCCGAGGTCCAGGCTTTTCCCCCTGCTTCCCAGCAAGGACATGGCTGTTGCCATCGAGTTTGGGACGGGGCGAGCATTCGGCACGCCGCGGGGTTGAGATGGGAAGGCAGGCAGGGCTTGGTCTTGCCACGGGAGATTGGTAGGGACCAAGACAGGAGGAAAAAAAAAAGCAGGGTTCAGGGCATGGTGTTCTGGGCTGGAGGGGGTGCATGCGTTGTTTTTGGAAAAAACAACAGTCTGCCTGGTTGTACCTGCTCCTGGAGGAGGAAACCCCCCAAAAGTAGGGCACTGGGGGCAAGCTGAGGGTGAGCGAGGGGTGAACTGCAGAGTGCTGGTGTGTGCGGCTCGCCAGCCCCTTCCCCGAGGGGTTCGGTATCTTGTGTTTGTTTGGGTTGGTTTGTTGGCGTGGTGGTTTTGTTGTTTGTTTGGGGTTTTTTTTTCCCCTTCCTGACTGGGGGCTGCTGACCCCGATAAACGTGTCGCGTAAGCGTGGGTGAAATGTGTGGGTGCTTGACATGCTGTTGAGCTGCCCCTCCTCGAGGCTCTGCAGCTGCAGATCAGCCACCGGCTCGGTAGGAGCGTCCCGTCATCCCGGGGTGATGGGAGCTGCCACCTCCCAAACCAGCACGGCATTAATCAGGCGGCCCCCGTCTCGCCTGTGGCTGGGCGATACGGTCGCCCTGTCGTCTCTGCATTGCTATCTCCTGGGTGCAGGGGAGCTGGGTGGGGGGAGAGCAGTGGGAAGAGAAGGCGGCAAAAATGCCCACGGGTGACAGGCATGATGGCCGGAGGGAGGCCAGCTCTCCGTCGCATCTCGCAAAGCCCAAAAAGCACCCCAAAGCGATGTCTGTACCCCATCCCCTTGCTCGCAGCTGGGTTGTGGCTGCAAGAAATGTCCCAGCCTCAAGCGCAGGGAGAACCCGCGGCCACACAGTGCCCTGGTTTCATGAGAGCCAGCACCCCAACTCACATAAGTAGCTTGCCCTTAAAAACCAGCTCATAAATCTTTTAAAACACTGGTAATCGGTCCAGCAGCCAGAGGCAATTCCCTTTTGCCATTTACTGGTATCGTTAAAGCCTGCTCTGCCGTTAGCAGCAGCCAGGACTGCGTGTCCGTGCTGGGCTGACCGCACTGTATTGCACGCCAGGGCTGAAGCTCTGATGAGCAAGGCTGGAAAATCAGCTAATTTCCCTGTTTGGCCACTAAAAAGGCACTGAAGCTCTTGGATCTGAGTGCCAGTGAGGCCACGTCCCGCTGCTGGGGATTTGGAGCCTTTTTGAAAATGGAAACCAGGTAAAATAATATGTTGCTGGCATTAGTCACCAGAAGTGCCCCGGTGCATTCGGATGCCAATGAACAGCCATCCTGCCCCTACAAGGCAGGGGCTGATACCCAGTGGATCCATAGCACATCCACAATGGACACGGTTTGACCATTTAAGACGAAATCCACAGCTGGAAGTGCATAAATCCTTTTGGGGTCTGGCTGAATGCAGTGTGTGGAGGGAGGAGAAGATAAATGGGATTATGGGGAGGATTCCTCTGCCAGGCTCTGTCTTCTGGGGTTCGTTGGAGAAGCGGGACTTCCCCACCTCTGCCGACTAAATGCCAGAAATGGGAGGCACAGGAGGCTTGGAGCGGTTGGGTAGCTCTCCTCGAGGAGAAAAGGGGGTGCAGGGAGTAACCCACCCCAGCCCATGCATGGTGGCAGGTTCCTGTGGCCAGAAATACAGGCACGAGCCCAAGCTGGGCACAGGGGACTGGGTGGCCTATGGGAATAATTTTTCCTTCTGGATGAGCCCCCCCATGCTGCCTGCAGTGGGGTGCTGGACCCCACTTCCCAGAGGCAGCGGGGCTTGCATTGCTCTGCAGCACCTGCATCCCATTTCCAGCCCTAGCATCCTGCCAGGGGCCGGAAAATTCCTCACGATCCTGGCCAACTCATCTTAAGGATGCATCAGTGTAACAGTGCTGGGTTCAAGGGGTACTTTCCAATATCAAGTGGGACACTTAGGGGTTACCTTGACCGGGATCCCCCCCCATGTGCAAGACCAGCAGCAGCCTGATGGGCTGTGACCACCCGTACGCCTTCCCTCCACCAAGTCACTTGGGGGCATGGGATTTTCCCCCTATTCTAACTGGCTAAAAAATAGGGAGCTAGTCTGGATGAAAGGGTCAGAACCGCCATGTATAGAGGAGAGGGTGTTTGCCCGCCAGCAGCAGCACGCGCCGGAGGAGGCTGAACAACCTCGGTCGACTGCGGGAGCTGCCCAGGTGATCGGTTGAGATTAGACCCTTAATTTTCAGCTGGCTAAAGTTAGGTGAAGCATCTGCCCTCCTTCCTCCCTGCCTCCCCCTCTGCTTGCCTCCCCATCACTGCGCTGCCCTGATAACGGCTGCCTGGTTTTTCAGGCTGGAGGCTCTGCGGTCAGCCGGCGGTGCTGTACCAACCCCGGGGGCTCGGGGCCAATCCTTACACCCCCATCCCCCCCATCTACCCTCCGAGCCCCGCATATGTCTGAGCCGCTTCTGACGGTTAAAAACTTGGATGCAAATAAAAGCAGATGGGGTGTTATCTGCGTGCACCTGGGTTGCCTACGTGCAGGCAGCCAGCGACGGCGGTTTATTCCTGGCTAGGAAAAATGAGAGGTCCTTCGGCCGGTCGAAGTGTCAGACAGAGGCCGTCGGAGCTTGCTGCCCGTATGCTCCATATGGGATGGAAAATGATGTATTTGTTAGGTCTTAAGCAAAAAAAAAAAAAACAACCCAGGGGAGGTGGAAGGTTGGTTATTCCTCTCCGTAATTAGGAGCTCTTTGCTCTTAATAAAATCAAGTAGTTTGCAGGTGCTGCGAACCTTCCCTGCTCCCCGAATGAAGCAGGGCACCGAGGAGGGAGGCACAAGGGGATGCCCCTGGCAGCCCTTCCACCCGTGGGAAGGCATCAGGGGGCTGAGTGCCTCCTCCTGGGCCCAGGGCACGACGCACTCTCACGTAATATGTGTGTATGTCGGGAAGGGGGCATCAAATATTTCTATTTCTATTCTTTTTTTTAATGTCTGTTTCCTTTTATTTCTGTTTCTAATTTCTATTATTTCTACTATTTCTATTTCCATTCTTTCTATTTCTACTCTTTCTATTCCTATATTTATATTTATTTGGCTTTATATATCTATTTTTATTTTCATGCCCCTGGGCATCTAAGGCGCATCGAGGTTACAGACAGATGCTCGCTATGTATTTTAATGCCCTGCTGAAGCGCTGGGGGGGTTTGGAGGTGCCGGGGTTCACCTCCGAGCACCGCACGGCGTGTCGGTAGGCACCAGGAGGCTGCGCCCGCGTGTTTTTAAGAAATAAGGGGGAAAAGATCATCAAAATCCTACGGGCCAGATGATGATAGCAGCTACATTTAATCTCCCAGGGACAGCCAACCACTCACCCAGCTGGGAAAGGGTGGCTGGTTGTCACTGTTATATGTCCTTGCTCTGTCCCCTCACAAAGAGTTGTGTGTTCCCCCCTCCCCAAAAGGGGACAGCCTCTTATTTGTGACCCCCGCCACACACATGCGAGGGCTGAGCTGATGTCCCCAAAGCAGCCGGTGGGGAGCAAAGAGGGCAGAGGAGGGGGGCAGAGGCGCTGGGCTGTGGGGTACTGCTGCTGAGCCTATTTTGAGCCCAGTGCGCCCCCTCTTCTCCTTGGTGTCCCCCCCAGTGTCTCCTCTAGTGTCCCTCCTTGTCCCCTGACGTTTCTCCCTGTGCCACTCCTTGTGCCCCCCCAAATGTCCCTCCCTGACCCCCAGCATCCCTCCTAACTGTCCCTCCATCTCTTGATGTTGCTGAGTGTCCCTGCCATGTCCCTCCCTGTCTCCCCCAGCACTTCTCAGTGTCCCCCCATGTCCCCTCCCAGTGTTCCCCCCCAAGTGCCCCTCCTTGTCTCCTCCATGCCCCCCTCAGTGTCTCTCCTCCCCACCCAAGCGGTCCTTCTTTGTCCTGCTGTTGTCCCCTCCAGTGTCCTTCTTTGTCCCTACCCAGCATCCCCCCAAACACTCCTCCCCGTCCCCCCACAGTGTCCCTCCTTGTCCCGCAGTGTCCCCCCCAAATACTCTTCCTTGTCCCCCAGTGTACCCT
>NW_010972537.1:3261174-3308760 GCF_000737465.1 Haliaeetus leucocephalus
GGCACCGGCACCGGCACCGGCTTCGCTGCGGTTCTTACCCACCGCTTCCTTCCCCAAGGGTGGGGGGGTCCCCCGGCCGGGCAGACCAGGCTTCCCCCACCACGAAGGGTTAGCAGGGCGTCGCGGGGCGAAGCGTTAAGAATGACGGAGAACCTGTCCCCGGTGCTGGTGGTCAAACCGAAGCGGGCCAGGGTGGCACGACGGCCGGCGGCCCACCCCACCTATTCGGACATGATCACGGCGGCCATCCGCGCCGAGAAAAGCCGCGGCGGGTCCTCCCGCCAGTCCATCCAGAAGTACGTGAAGAGTCACTACAAGGTGGGCCAGCACGCCGATGTCCAGATCAAGCTCGCCATTCGGCGCCTGCTCGCCGCCGGCGTCCTCAAACAGACCAAAGGGGTCGGCGCCTCCGGTTCCTTCCGCCTGGCCAAGGCCGACAAGGCGAAGAAGTCCCCGGCCAGGAAGAAGAAGAAGGTGGCCAGGAAATCCACATCGCCCCGGAAAGCGGCTAGACCCAGGAAAGCCAAATCGCCGGCAAAGAAGCCCAAATCTGCTGCCAGGAAAGCCAGGAAGAAGTCGAGGTCCAGCCCGAAAAAAGCCAAGAAGCCAAAGACTGTTAAGGCCAAGCCGCTGAAGGCGGCCAAGCCCAAGAAGGCAAAGCGGTCGAAACCCAAAGCCAAGTCCAGCGCCCGGAAATCACCCAAGAAGAAGTGAGAAGTCTAGAGGCATTTCGGTACTCTCCCCGTTGGTTTCTGTAAATAGCTTTTTGCCTGTATTTTTACTCCTTTCTATTGCATTTTATAAAGAATTGATCGATTCCTGTCTGGAAATAGCTAAAACAAGGCAGTTAATGAAAGAAAAAAGGAACTTATTTCATATGGAGAGTTCCCATTTTTAAGAGTTACTGGTCTGGGTTTTTATTTCAATGTCTCAGAAACTTCTTGCCTGTGTCTGTTGTTTGATTTTTAACACTGGGCTGTGTTGTTGTGTGTCGGGCATGATGGTGACTCCATGCGTCTGCTGGGGCCGTACAGGATTTCAAATCCTGATCCTGCCCCAGCTCCCGGGGGGGGGTGGTGGTGGTGTTTGCTGGGGCTGGGCAAAGACTCTGCCTTGTGTTGGAGGGGAAGCACATAACAAGAGCCACAGCCTTCCCAGGAGGAGCAAAAGGGGCTCCCTGCTCCCCCCTCCACCCCCCTGGCACCCAACCACGGGGCTGAGGCGAGGTGTGCCGGGCTGCTGCTGGGTGTGAGGTCTGGCCGGTGCTGGAGATGATAACCACCCGGCCGGTGGGGCGATGGAGCTGCCCTGCCTGCGGAGCACCCTGGGTGCTGGGCAGGGATGGGACGGACGGAGGTGGAACGAGGCCAGGGGGTCTGTCCACGTTTGCTTTCAAGGAGTTGGAGGTGTCCGGCAAGCGGGAAGGGGTCGATCCCTGGGGAGAAAGGACAAACGTGGCTATGAACGGCTGGGTACGGCCCCGTTATCACCCCCGGGGGCTCTGGCTGTGGGCCCAGCGAGAGCTGACATGACCCCAGGGCCTGCCTGGCCCCTGCCAGACCCCCTCCCTGGGCAGGGCTTGGTCCTGATGGTCCGGGCTGGCAAGGAGCCTGGGGGCTGGCCCTACTGCTTTGCAGGGTCTGAGCCTCAGGCAGGAGGTGCCTAATGCCCCTTGGCTAGAGACGTCTAAACTCCTTGGATGTCAGGATCCCCAACCACCTGGGCCAGGAGCTCCAAAATCGCAGGGGCTGTGGGCACTCAGTCCCCTTGGGCTTGCTGTGCCTAAATCTCATGGGCCCGGGCTCTTCACCCACCCCGATGGTAGCTCCCAGATCTGTTGGCCTGATGATCCTAAATCTTGTGGGCAGATGGTGCCTCAGCCTTTTAGCCATCGAGGATCCCAAATTGCGTAGTTCAGCGTAATGAAATCCTTGGCCTGGAGGTACCTCATCCCTTTGGGCTCTTGTTCCTAAGACCCTTGGACCAAAGGCTCCCAGACCACCGAGGCTGAAGACCCTAAATCCCTTTCAAAAGCCTGGTGCCTAACCCTCCTGGACATGAGGGGTCTAAACCACTCTGGATCCCCCAGTCAGCTATAGTGGAGGGTGGAGACGCCTGACCCAGCTGGGCTCTTTGCATCTAAACCCGGCGGGTCCGTGGGTCACAAACCCCTTCGGCCAAAGGTGCTCAAATTCCTTGGGCTCAGCTACCTCACTTCCTTCAGCTGGTTAAGTCCTAAACCTCTCAGACCAAAGGATCCTTGCTCGCCTCAGCTGGATGCACCCAAACCCTACAGGCACTTGTTTCGTTACCCCCTGTATTGGGTCTGGCTGGGGTGGAGTTAATTGTCCCCATAGCAGCCCTCGTAGTGCTGTGCTCCGCATCAGTAGCTAGAAAGGTGTTGATAACACACCAGTGTTTTGGCTACCGCTGAGCAGTGCTGGCACAGCACCAAGGCTGTCTCTCCAACATTTTTGCCCCCCCTCAACGGCAGGCTGGGGCTGGGCAAGATCTTGGGAGGGGACATAGCCAGGACAGCTGACCTAAACTAACCAAACAGATATTTCATACCATATGATGCCAGCTCAGATATAAAAGCTAAGTAAAGGGAGATGGAAGGGGGGCATTTTTGTCTTCCGGAGCAACCACTACGTGTACTGAAGCCCTGCTTCCTGGGAAGTGGCTGGACATCGCCTGCTGATGGGAAGTAGAGAGTAACATCATTTGTTTTTCTTTGCCTTTGTGCTCGACCTTTGCTTTCACTTTATTAAACTGTCCTTATCTTGACCCACGAGCCTTTTGTTATATTTTCTCCCTCCCAGCTGAGGAAGGGGGAGCGATAGAGCGGCTTTGGTGGGCACCTGGTGCCCAGCCAGGGTCAACCCACCGCAGTCCTTTTTGGCGCCCATGAACCCACAACCCTGGGATTAAGAGTCCTGTGGCGGGCACCCGTAAACCACCTGACTGCGAGGATCCACCTCCGCCGAGGACCCCAAATCCCTGACGCAGGGTCACCTGGTCGATCCTCAAGGTCCGTGCTGGCCCCGTTCCTCCAAAATCCCTTCGGCCCTAATACACAACCCCCACCCTCGCCTGCTACAATTCCTAAATCCCACGGACGGGCTTCTCCCAGATCCAGGGATCCCAAATCACCTGGGTTTAGGGGTGCCTAAACCCCCTGGGACAGAGCCTCACCCCCAGCCAAAAAACCCAAACAAACCCCAGGGGCCCGAACGAGGGCTCCATTCATACTGCAGGCGGGGAGGGGCGGGGCTAGGGATGTGGCGCGGAGCGGTGGCGCGGGTGTTGCGGAGCGGCGGAACCGGGAATTCCCGGTTCGTTTCGGGAACGGCGGCGGTGGTTGAGTTCCGCCGACGTTTGGAGAGGGAATTAGAGGACATCCGAGGTGCCGGGACTTGGAAAAGCGAGCGGATTATCTCTTCCCGTCAAGGCCCTCATCTCCGTTTGGAGGGCGGTGGAACCGGTGGGTACGGGACGGTGGGGAGCGGGTTTTGGCTTTATCTCCCGGTACGAGGTCTGTGTTTCTCTCTTTCCTCCCTCAGGGATCCTCAATTTTTGCGCCAATAACTACCTGGGTCTCTCCAGCCACCCCGAGGTGATCCGTGCTGCCGTGGAGGCCCTCGAGAAATTCGGTGCTGGGCTCAGCTCCGTCCGGTTCATCTGCGGTACCCAGGTACCGGGCACCGGGGCAGCATCCCCTGCTCTGGGGTAGCCTTTCTCGGGGGTTTTGCTTCAGACTCCCATCTTGGCACTCGCGTTTGGGCACGGTCCTAAAGTACACGTGGCCAGGCAGAAAAAAAAAAAAAAAAAGCCTGCAGAATTCCTGCTGGCTAAAGCTCTGGAAATAGGCCAGCTAAAACCATTACCACCCTGGAGAGGGAAAAGAAATGAAATGCCGCTCTGGATTCACAAAGCAAATGTCATTTCCCTCCCCTTTAAGGGTCAAACTTACAACGAGCCTGCCTTGAAATGGCTCTGTCAAACCACCCCGGTTTATCCCCGCTGGAGCCCTTTCAGAGCCCCAGCTGGTTAAGTGCAAAGAAAACTCCGAGCTGCTCCCCTGTGGGTGGGGAGCTTGGAGTGTCCCTGCTGCGCTTTTGGCGTCCAAACCCATAATGGCATTTTAGGGCTGCGTTTGCAAAGACTTTCTGAACACAATTAACTTTTCCCACGCACACACACCTTTTCTGGATAAAACCCAGCTGCTTCCTGCCCTTGCAGTCAGTGTCTAACAGCAGCGGGCAAGTGAGAATTTGTGCTGCCTCACTAGTGATGCTCGCTCCTCTCTTCTCTTTAGAGCATACACAAGGACCTGGAGGAGAAGATCGCACGTTTCCATCAGCGGGAAGATGCCATTCTTTACGCCAGCTGCTTTGATGCCAACGCTGGTATCTTTGAGGTTTGTAGGGCTTTCCTTGTGTCGTGCGTGAAGGAGGGGGGGTGACGGCAATGTGCCCGCCGTGCCTTCCAGAATCTCTGATGTGAGCTCTGCGCCGCAGAGAAGATGGCAGTGACTGGTGGTGGAGAACCCTGAATTGGTGCCCCTGGACCAGGGGAGCCGTGCGGAGCTGTTTCATCAGCCCTCACCTCTCCCTTCCCCAGCCAGCTCCAGCTTTTGGGGAGGGCTCCCATTTCCTGGGAGGTCCGTACTCCCCCTTGAAGCGTAGACAGCGGGAAGGGGTGATCCCCCAGGCTTGCTAGGGAAGGAGAGGGAGGTTTTGAGCTCAGAAGCCACATGCAAGAGCCTGGCCTAAGGAAATTGGGTGATAATTTGGCTGGGAAGGGAAGTGGAAAGTTTAGCGGTGCCAGGAGAGACGTGGCAGCTGCAATCAAATGCAGCCTTGTCCTCTGCACCGAGAGATGCTGGAAGATCTCGGTGAGTCGACACCCCAGAGCGAAGGAAGATCCTTTCTGTTCGGTGCGGCCAGGCCCTGCTGACCCCGGAGGATGCGGTGCTGTCGGATGAGCTGAACCACGCCTCCATCATCGATGGGATCCGCCTGTGCAAGGCTAACAAGTACCGCTACAAACACATGGACATGCAGGACCTGGAGGCCAAGCTGCAGGACGCGCAGGTACGGAGGTCTGCTCCCAGCCCAACGCGAGGGTGCTCCCTCAGCTGTGCTCCCTGCTCAGTAACCAGCCCCGAAGGGTGAGCTCTGCCTTTTCCCGTGCAATAGGCATCGGTTTTGCCAATAGGCACAGGTAGGCATGGATGGGCAAGGTGGGGAAGCAGCTGGTTGCAATGCAAACGCCCCATCTCGGTTAGATATATCCACTCCGACTGTGTCCCGGTCTCCTTCGCCAGCCCCTCTCCTCAGGGTGACATCCTCACCCCTGGGGATGCCGCTTTCCCTCCTACAGAAACATCGTCTGCGGCTGGTGGCCACCGACGGTGCCTTCTCCATGGATGGTGACATCGCACCCCTGAGGGAGATCTGCCAGCTGGCCCAGAAGTACGATGCCCTGGTCTTCATTGACGAATGCCATGCCACAGGCTTCCTGGGACCCAGTGGCCGGTAAGGGGCTGGTTTACCCCTGTTTCTCCCCCCCACCAACCCCAATTACCTCTGAGGCAAGGCGAAAGGTGGTGATGGCTGATGCGTTTTTGTGGGGGGACTCCTGGAACCACTGTTTCTTGAATGTTTCGCACCCCACCTCTGCCTCAGCCCTGCCCTCCTGATGATATCTCCCTTTTGGGGCACCTGAGGGGATCGAAAGGAGATACTTTAGCACTGACCCATCCCAACACAACAGCCACTACTCTCTGTGTGAGGGATGGTGCGTGACCGCCTCATCTGCCTCTCCTGGCAAGCAGTCGGACTTTGTGATTTCCAAATCCTTCTCTCAGCTGTCGCTTTCAAATGCTTGGGTCTTGGGGGTTCTGTGGAGTTAGCTTGCACAGTTCGATAATTCCCTCAGCGCAGCTTTTTCCTCCATCCCCTGGAGATCCTCCAGGTGCTAAGCAGTGCACTTGCTGCAGGTGTTTGCCGAGAACAGACACTTCACGTGCTTGTTTCGTTCAGGCACGTGAGTGCCAAGCGCTCCGGTGCGTGGTCCTTCCTGCTTTTACTGGAAGGTGGAGACCCGTGTGAGGCAACACCTGTAGGAACGAGCAATGGGTCCCTCCTCAGATGGAGGGATAGTGCAGGAGATGACAAGAGGAGAAAGCCATCTCTGAAAAAGCCAAAAGTCGCTCTGTGAAGAGCTCCCTTCCAGCTCTCTGCTCTCTAGGCGAATCCCATGTGGGAAGCTGGCGAGTCCACATCAAGCTGTGAAATGCGTGAGAAGTGGGAGCTAAGCCCCCTGCCTTCCTTGGGGCATGGTAGCCATCCTATGGGTTGAGGTAGACCTTGTCACTCTGTCCCAGGGGGTTCTGTGGTCCCAGCAGCTGCAAAAACAACTGTTTGACTGCTCTGAGGTGTGTAAGTGCACAGTGGCTTGAGAAGGAGAGAATGGTTACCGAGTGCTTCATGAGTTATGCTAGTTTCAGCGTGAACTTGACACTGTTGTCTACAACGCTGTGTTTCAAGAGAGCCAACAGGGAGGCTGGGTGGCCGTGCCCCATCCTGCCTTTTTGGGCCAGAGGACGCAAAGCTGCCGAGTACGTTTGCCACGTCTGGTTGGTTCCACTAGCGTAGACCTTGACACGGGTGCTTTAGGCCTGGTGTGCTTTTAGGGCAGCACATCAGTGATGTGCAGAGCCCACCTCAGAGGACATCGGCTACTCGAGCCAGGCAACTGCTTTTCCCTGGTGTACGCTAATGGTGTGGTGTGTGTCAGAGGCATGCGCAAGACCGACATCGGTGGCTAGCACTCTGTTTGGACTATTAAACTTCTGTGCAGGAAGTTTGAGTATTCTGCCGTCTGTAAGGGATGAAGAACCCATGCTCTTACCTTGGGGGATCCCAGCTTAGCCTTTCTGCAGGAGAAGGGAAGGTCAACACTTGGGTTGAACTACAACAGGGGGGTGTTGGTATTCTTTCTTTACGAGAAGGGGGACACCAGAGACCTGGCTGGTGGCACTTTGTTTCCCTTGAGGCATCAGGTGTAGAGCAGCTTCCCTGGTGCATGCTGGCACAGCTGATAACGTGACATTCCTCTTTCTACAGGGGTACCGATGAGCTCCTAGGAGTGATGGACAAAGTCACCATCATCAACTCCACCCTGGGAAAAGCTCTTGGAGGAGCTGCAGGTGAAGGCATTTTCCTGTCCAAGGCCCTCCATGCCCTAAAGAGCTCCACAGCATCGCTCTGATGTTTCCTTCCTCTGCCTAATGATAGAGCAAGAAATGCATGTCGTCCTCTTCTACTGGTGGCATGAGGCTCAGTTTGGGACCCTGCTGCAGGGTCGAGGGAGGTCCTGCCGTGTGCTCCTTCCACTGTCATCTTCCCCATGCGTTTGCCTTTGGGGTCAAGGTGCAAACTCTTGGTAAAAGGCATCAGCTGTGATTTTTTTAGGCCTGGTTTGTACTGAAATTCCTGCTGTAGGTGACAGGTTGGCTTTATCGAGGGGCCCCCCTCTGACGAGATCTCCCTGGGGTGCCTTGTCCATTTCTCTTTCCTCCATCTGCAGGTGGGTACACAACTGGCCCCAAACCCCTCATCGATTTGCTCCGCCAGCGCTCCCGCCCGTACCTCTTCTCCAACAGCCTGCCTCCCGCCGTGGTGGGCTGCGCGTCCAAGGCCCTCGACCTCCTCATGGAGAGCAATGCCATTGCACAGTCCATGGCTGCCAAGACCCAGCGGTGAGGGGGCCATATTGGGGGGGGAACAGGGAGGGAGAAGTTCGTTAGGAATGAGTTGTCCACATGTGTTTATTCACGCTCCGTCCCCCCCATCCCCAGTGATAGCCGTCAAGGCAATTTGCAAGGTGCTCCGGGAAAACTGCATGTGCCTGTGTGTGTCGGGCAGATGTGTGGGCAGATGGGTCACATCTGGATGCTCTGCGTGCTGGGACACATCTGTCCCTCAAGCAGCTGCAGTCCCATGGAGCAGGAAATGGCAGAAGGTCGCTCCAAAAAGAGAGATCCCTTCCCTGCACAGGAGGTGCAAGTGGAGCAGAACTACACCCAGCCCTTGGTGGCCAGGGTGCCCGGGGGCAAGCGAGGCAGCAGTCCCCAAGGACAGGGGTGACGAGGTTTTACTCATCCTCTTTGTTCTCTTCACCAGGTTCAGAAGCAAGATGACAGCAGCCGGCTTCACCATCTCAGGGAAAGACCACCCCATCTGTCCCGTCATGCTTGGGGACGCTCGGCTGGCTGCAGTGATGGCTGAGGACATGCTGAACAGAGGTGAACCGGGGAGGGAGCTCTGGATGCAGACATGTGCCTCGAGGGAAGGGACAGCCAGTGGTGGTACCACCACCGTCCTTCCTCCAGAGGATGTTCCTGCATGAAATCTGTTATTTCTCTGCCCTCCAGCTGAGAATGTCCTCGTGGTCCCCCCAGACGCTGCTGGCTTCACCTCCTTTCTCTTTTGGGGGGGGTTGCCTTAGCCCTCTTGTCCTGCCATGCTGGAGTCCTTCCCCATCCCTGGCCCTAACCCTCATTTCCATGCTTGGGAGCAGATGCCGCTTGAAAACCCTGAAGCCTGAAAATGGTTCTTGGGAGGGAGGATCCAAAAGCTTTTCTATCACCCACTACCACCTCAGCCTCCCTCCCAGCCGGCTCTGACTCTCCGTGCATTTCCTCCCCAGGCATTTATGTCATTGGCTTCAGCTACCCCGTGGTCCCCAAGGGAAAGGCTCGGATCCGGGTCCAGATCTCGGCCGTTCACAGCGACGAGGACATCGACCGCTGCGTGGAAGCCTTCACCGAGGTGGGACGGAAACACGGAGCACTGCCTTGAGGGGCCAGCGAACTCCTCCTCCGGCACCATCCCTGCCCATGCCTGTGCCTGGGGGAAACAGCTTTAGCAGCACGCTGCTGGAAGCAGGACCGGTCCTCAAGGCATCGCAGCCTGCGGGAAGCTGTGGCCGTTCCAGCACACTGGCAGCAGTGCTGGCAACCAGCTCTTGTGTCATTAAAGGTGTCCTGCAGTGCAGTGGATATTTGTCCGGCTCTTGTTTTCTTATCCAGGAGCTGCAGCCCATCCTCATCCTCCCTCACTGTGACCAGACACTCTGCTGTGTCTTCCCTGAAGCCTCAGTCCGGGTGCTGAAGTGCTGCAGCTTCTGCTGTCTCCTACTGATGGAAACGTAGCGTTGCTGGTATGCCCAAGGTCACTTGCTCCCTCTGCGCTCTCCTGCGGGTCCAGCAGTGTCATCCCGGCAGATCTGCCCGCTGTAATTCCCCACCGAGGCAGGGAGGTTTCCCAAGCCCTTGGCAACCTGAACCACTGGCAGCTGCTTTGGGAAAGAGGACATGGGCCAGCCAAAACTGTGGTGCTCCTTTCTCCCCTTCTCACTCTCGGGTGTTAGGTGTGAGGCTTGCTTGGTCCTCAGGACCGGTTCTAAGGCTTTGCCCATCGCTGCAGTGCTCCCAAACCTGCCCTGGGAGCTGCATCTCTCCCCAGAGAGGCCATCGGGCAGCGGGCAAGCTGAGGGGGCAGAGGCCAACAGCATGGTGAGAGGGCCTGCGTCTGCCTGGGGCTGGGCTGGAGGGCAGAGCAGGTGCCAGAAACCTGCAATTTTCCTCCATCAGCTGCAATTTTTGCACAGCAGAGGACACACGGCAGGCTGGGATCTCTGGATTTGTTCCTCCAAGCCATGCTGGGATAGCGATTGAGCACTCAAGCAGGAGCGAGTGGGTCCTGGGCATCTCTCTGGATTGCTTTGTTTACATTGGTTTTGCTCCAGATGAGAAATCACGTGCGGCCTGCCGTCTGCCCATGTGCTGAACTGAATACCAGCTGCCTGCCACCTGGGACAGACTCCAGCCGAAATGAGGGTGTGCTGTGCTTGCGTGCCGGAGCACTGGGTCACATCAGCAAAGACCTGCTCCGAAAACGCTACCTGCTCTTAGGCAGTCAGGGAGCGAGCTGCAGGGTGATAACGTGTCTGACCTGAACTAGAGCAACTGCAGACGAATACAGAAGTTAATTCAGGGTTGCAGGGCTTTACGGGATGCAGAGGGCAGGGGAGGAACGCGTCTTCCATAGGGCTGCCGCCGGACCTTGTTAGAGCACCTGGTAGTGTAACTGTGTGCTGAATTTATTTAATTTTCCGTCTCCGCAGGGCCCTGAGCTCAGCCTGCTGATAAAGTATGATACGGAGTTCCCTCTGTGCGGCACCAGGCCCTCACAGTGCGGCGAACCCTTCCCCCTTATCAACGGGCAGTATTTTGAGAACAGGGAACGGAATGGGGAAATGGCAGGGGGTTGTGCCCAGGCCCCTCCTGCAACCTGGAAAAGATGAGGTTTCAGCCAGCTGGGCTCTGGGACAGGGGGTTTGAGTCCCTAAACTGAATCACCGCTGCTTCGAGCCCGATGCATGTGCACCCCCTTGCTCGCCCCTACTCGCACACCCATACCGTGCTCCCCCCCCACTCCCTCCCTGCCTCCGGCTGGTCCCCAGCCCAGGACTCCCCTTCTCCCCTGGGCTTCTGCAGGCAGCCCTCCTGATGGCTCTGCTCCTCTCAGGGCAGCCAACCCAAGCAGTTTAACCCTGCTCCAGCTTTCAAGTCCCCCCCCTCAATGGGAGAAGAGCCGTACGGATGTCATCTGCGAGCAAGAGCGGCAGCAGCCTCCCTCCCCTGCGATGCACACGCTGGTTCTTGCATGCACACATGGGCTCCCCTCTTCTCCTCCTCCTCCTCCTCCTCTCCTCACCAGGTGCCCTGACTTCCCTCTCCCCTCGGGCTCTCCCAGATCCCTCGGCAGCCGACCTTCCGCGCTCCGGCTGCCTCTCCGCCTGCTTCAAGGCCGAGCTTTGCCGCAGACGGCAGTTTGCGCGGCGGCACGGGGAGCGCTGGAGCCTGGGGAAGGCAGGAGGGTCAGGCGATGGCACGCTGGAAATGCATAATGCAGCGTCCATCGACTGCAGGCGCCGTGTTAATATTGCATACCCAGGCAAAGCCTCCAGCTCTTTCTTTCTTCAAGGCCTCCCAGCCTCTTTGCAGCTTTTAGTCCAGAAAGCAGAGGACATTTTGCCGGGTGGAATGTAGAGGCAGACGCTGCTTTTCGAGGATGCAGTTCCCACTCCGGGCTCGCTGACCCACCCCAGACCCCGTACGCTGCTCTGCCAGGCTTTCCCCCGGGGCTCGAGCCGTCACCCTCTACACCATGTGGGATAGGTGTGGGATCCCCATATCTCACCCCTTGTGCCTCGAAGTAGGGGTCTGTCCCGTCCCATCCCATTTCCATACCCCCCACCCCTACAGATGCTTCCAGCCCTGGGTCCCTGCCCACCCCCCCAACTCCTTCCACCCTCACCGGGCTGTCCCAAACCTGCCCCCCGTCCCGCTGATGCTTTCCAGCCCCTCTCCACACCGCCGTTTCCACCCTGAGCTGTGACCCACCTCCCTCTACCCCTTCCCCACCAGCATCCCTCTGCCCTCGCCCCCCCGCCCACAGCCCTGCCCAGGCAGCCAGGGATGTCCCAGTTTGGACCGAGCCCGGTGGGGCTGATGGAAATGGGGTCTGAACCTGCTGTCGGGGGCCGCGATTTTCCCACCCGGCATCCTTTGCTGGAGATAAACGCTACACAGGGGCCTCCACCAGCGTTAATGCCTCCCCGTGCTGGCGGGCAAGGGGCGAAGCAGCTGCGTGTGTCCCCCCACCCCCAAACCCCGGGGGGCTTCGGCGAGAAAGAGCAATGACGGCAGCTGATCCCCACTTCCCTTCTGGAGGTTTATTTCTCCATTTGGGGGGTTATCCCCCCCAGCTCCAAGGGTGAGTCCAGGTGACCGCTCGCCTTTTCAGGCCATTTGGCTCCAAGAAGAGGCACTGGGAGCGGGGGGTCCCCTCCGCATCCCCCCCCCCCACTCCTCAGCGGCAGGAGCACTTGCAGGCGGCCACGACAGGGTAAGGGATCTGCCGCCAGGCGCAGTGTGGGGGTCCGGGGGTCTGGGGGACCCAGCAGTGCCAGGCTAGAAGCTTGATGTGGGTGAGCTGCGCGGGGCGGCAGGTCATGCCGGGGGGCCAGGAGCATCCGGGGGGTCCGGTCTCGCAGGCGGTGTGGCGGACCCAGCGGGGCCAGAAGACCGGTCCCAGGTCGACCCAGGCAGAGGTGAGGCGGCAGGCGGCCTGTTCCACCAGCCACTGCTGCAGGCGGCGGGCCAGAGTCCCCAGTAATTCGGGGGGCAACCCCGAGCCGGGGGGCAAGAGGGTGGGCAGCTCCAGCCCCTCCAATTCCCGCCACAGCTTGCGTCGGTAGCGTCCGGCACCCTCTGCCAAATCCCGGCTTAGGGACTCCAGGTTCTCCTCCGGGATGCTGCCGTTGAGACCCCGAGGTTTTTCGGTCGCCATCCAGAAGCGGTCAAAAGCCGAGCCCAGCAGCCGGCGCAACCGGCCGGGCTTCAAGTGCCGGGGTTTGGGGGAGTAGCGGTAGTCCTCGGGGGAGAGCGAGAGGCTGTAGGGCCGCGCCGGGGCCGAAGGGCGGCCGCGTAGCAGGCGGGCGGCGGGGTCAGCGGTGCCGGACGGCGGCAGCGGCGGATCCCGGGATTCCTCCGGAGGTGGACCCAAGGCATCCAGCGGTGGGAGCAGGCAGAAGAGGAGGAGGAAGAGGAGGAGGAGGAGGCAGCGGCGGTGTGGTCCCTCCGTGGCGAGCGGCATCGCGGCAGGCTGTGCCGGGCTGCGGGCTTGCGCTCCGCCGCATCCCCCCCCTGCCCCGGGTTATCGCCACGTTCCCGAGGCATGGCCTTCCCCTTTTCCCCGGTTGTGGCGGCTGATAACGAGATGGCGGCGGGGACACCTCGCTCCCTCCCATCAGAGGGGCAGGCAGGCGGGGGGGAGAGGCCGCATCGTCCCTCCCGCCATGCCGAGAGGTGCCACCGGAGAGGGGCATCGGGGCTGCTGTGGAGGGGAAGGGGCTGGTGCCTCCTCCTCCTCCTCCTCCACATCCCGCTCCATCATTGGAAGAGGTATCCAGGACCTTCCCAGCAAAGGGAAGCTGGTGGCCTTCGGGTCTCGCCGGGAAAGGATCGCCAAGCCGGGCCGGAGGGCTGCCTGGGTCACTGTCGCCTCTCGGTACATCAGCCAGCACACGAGCTGTCCCGGGCAGATGTGATGGAGCTGAACCTCTGGAGATGGCCTCCCTGGATGGCTTGTCCTCCTTCCCCACGCTGCAGTGCCCCGGCAATGCTGGTGGAGGGCGGACCTGGGCTGGATGGAAACCAAAACCTGCTTTCCTCTCCTTCCCTGGGGTCAGACATTGTGGGAGACACTCTATGGCTCTGTGCCGTGCTGCTAACAATTAATTAATAACACCTAGTAGGAGCAATTAATTGCTTGTGCTCCAGAGGGTTTAGAGCTGTATCCCAAGGACAGGGCAGGGGCCAGGCTCACCATGGTGGGATATTCATGTTCCCCGGAGGTGTTGGGCAACATGTCCTGAAGACCCAGCGTCGAGGGGTGCCTGCGAGACCTGCCGGGGTCCATGGGACCCTGCCCCCCTCCATCCTCCCTCTCCCACCGGAGAGCAGTGGGCTTTTTCTCTCACTGTCCCCTCCTCGCTGGAGCAGGGAACGGCTGAGCCTGCGGGAAAGCTGGGCAGAGAGGAGTTAACTCCAAACCCAACCTCAGGGAGAGGGGAAAAAAAAAAACCACAACAGCCACAGATCAATGGATCCGCAGCAAGAGCAGAGGGAGGGAAAAGGGGGAGACAGAGAGAGAGGAGAGGAGCTCCAGAAGGAGACAGACGTGTGTAGGAGCCAGGAGAGGAGAGAGCAGAGCTGGCAGCGGGCAGGGGCGGGGGTGACGGCACTGGCTGGACAAACTCTTCGGTGGCCCGTGTCCTCCTTGCCACCGCTGCCTGGGCTGGACTGGAGGTCACCCCGGAGTAAGTGGTGAAGCTGCAAGCCCTTCCTCGCAGAGGTGAGTGCCAGCTTCCCAAGCTGAGAGGTGGCCTGAGCAGGGACACGCTGGTGCTCAGAGATGCCCCATAGTCTACCTGCGAGGTGCATGCCCAGAGGGAGATCGGGGTCCTCTGCTCGAGCAAGAAGATCCCACGGGGCCGGGTGGAGGAGCCAGATAGTTACCAGTAGGGTAGAGGGGACCGCAGAGCCAGAAAAGCAGGGATCACCTTTTGGTTTGACACAGAGAGGCTGCTGGGAAGGAGAAGTGGTGTGAGCTGAGAGATGGGGGGGCATGGGATGAAGGAGCTTGCATGACCCAAAAAAAGAGTTAATTGCATGTCAACAGTTGCTAGATAATGGTGTCTTTCCCTCTTGGTTGCTGCTCAGCAAAGGACAATTTGTTCTAATGACGGTACAACACAGGGATGGCTCGTTAGTAAATAGGCTGTTGGCGCTCCCCGTCTGAGCGCAGTGTTGCTCAGGGCTGGAGGAAGTTTTGCGGCAAATCACAATACCTTGAGCTGCAGGAATAATACAGTAATTGCTCCTTTGTAATGATCGTGGTGGTGTGTTTCAGGTGGCTGTGAGGTCTCCCCCCCCCCGCATCCTCTCCTAGCTGCCTCCATCCAACCGATGGCCACCTCTCAGCATCAGGTTGCCTCTCCCCTGTGGAGCATAACTACTGCACAGGGAGCAAGGAGCAGCCAGCTCCTCGGTGGTGGTGGTCCCAGTTTAAGGAGCTCCCTTGGGGCGGGAGTGTGGTGGGGTGCTGCTGCTGCGGGGACCATCAGGTCCCTGCTGCTGCTGGAGGTGGCACAGCCCTGGGGTGAGTGTGCCGGGACCAATTACAGCCCCACGGGAGCCCCTTTCCCTGTGGCCGAGCCCTGTTGAACACCAGCCGAGATTTAGACTTGCCAAAGCAAGCAATCCCAAGAGCTTTAGCGGCTTTGGGATGGTAGGAGGAATGTAGTGGAGGCCAGGCAGCAGGGCAGGGGGTCCTTCAGGGGGCTGGGAGCACAGGAGATGCTGTGGTGGGGGTGTGAATGTGAGCAGGAGAAAGGGGCTTCAGCCAGGCAGATGTGGGCTGACTGATCCCAACAGCATTCTTGCCAGCGATGTCACGAGGATCTTGATGTCATCACTTAACCGGCTGGTTGGGATTGGTATCTCTAGGAGAAACGTGGGTGTCAAAGGCCGGGATCGGGCACCTTAGGGCCAGAGCTCTGTTAGCCACTGTGGTCAACACTGACCAGCACCCACGTGCCTATGGCCATGCACAGGTGCTGTGTCTCCCCTTCTCCCTGCACAGGACCCCGCGGTCAGATGGAGAGATGCCAGGGGGATGGAACGCCTCTTCCGACAGCCCAGAGCTACGAGCAGCAGGGATTATTGTGCCCGTCATCTTCTCCTTCATCTTCCTCCTGGGTACTGTGGGCAATGGGCTGGTGCTGGCCGTGCTGCTGCGGAATGGCCAAGTCAAGTACAACACCACCAACCTCTTCATCCTTAACCTGGCCATGGCCGACCTGTGCTTCATCATCTGCTGCGTCCCCTTCCAGGCCACCATTTACACCCTTGATGGTTGGCTCTTTGGGGCCTTTGCCTGCAAGGCTGTGCATTTCCTGATCTACCTCACCATGTATGCCAGCAGCTTCACCCTGGCCGCTGTCTCTGTTGACAGGTAAGTGTCCCCTTCCCTTTGAGTCCCTCAGCTCAGGGACAACGTGTTTTCCACCCTTGAGCTGAGGGGTGGGAGAAAGGCCAGTCCTTGCCCTGTTGAGTGTCCTGTAAGAAGCAGGTAGGGTGTCCCCAGAGGCAGAGCCAGCCTCCCCAGCTCCCCGTGCCCTCTCCCAGCACCAAGCCAAGCTCTTGGCCTGGTTACCCAGCCCTCACTTGAGAAGGAGGAGTGCAGGCACATGCTGAGGTTTGGTGTCCATCATGCAAAACCAAGAACGGCAAAAGTCCCAGGGCAGCAACACGCTACAGGAGAAGCAGGGAGCCCTCTGGGTCCTGCTCCTATCCTTCTCTTCCCTGGTTCAAGAGGCGCACTGCTTGCCCTTCCTGACCCAGCACAGCAGAGTGGGCGATGGAGATCCCAGACCCGCTGTTGGGATGATCCTGATCTCTGTGTGAATTCACTGTAACCCTCCCTACCAGGAGGTGGGGAGGGGGAGAAATGGGTGGCTGCATGGGAAGGGGTGCACAGATGGCAGCTCCACAGGACATGAGAGATAACTCATCTCACCCATGTTGTGTTTGACCTCTCCTTCTTCTTCCCCTCCTCGCCAGGTACCTGGCCATTCGCTATCCACTGAAGTCCCGGGATCTCCGCACCTCCCGAAACGCAGGAGTGGCCATTGTAGCAATCTGGTCACTGTCACTGCTCTTTGCGGGGCCTTACCTCAGTTACTACCAGATTGTCCATTACCACGGGGTGCCCATCTGCGTCCCCATCTGGGAGGACCAGCGCCGAAAGATTCTGGACATCCTCACGTTTGTCTTCGGATACGTCCTGCCCGTGTTCGTGGTGAGCATGGCATACGCCAGGACCATCAAGTTCCTGTGGACCTCTGTAGACCCCATAGAAAGGATCTCGGAGTCCCGGAAGGCCAAGCGTAAGGTCACCAAGATGATTGTGGCTGTGGCCATCCTGTTCTGCCTCTGCTGGCTGCCCCACCACCTGGTCATCCTGTGCTTCTGGTTTGGCCACTTCCCCTTCAACCGAGCCACTTACGCTTGCCGCTTGGCTTCCCACTGCCTTTCGTATGCCAACTCCTGCCTCAACCCCATTGTCTATGCCCTCATCTCCAAGCATTTCCGCAAGCGTTTCAAGCAGGTCTTCACCTGCCTCTTCTTCCAGAACAAGACCAGGAAGAAGAAGAGAGTTGGAAAGAAAGTCCATGTGGTCAACGTGGGCAAAGCTTTCACCAACAGCACCGGAGGTTTCTATGGAGGCAACACTGAGGTGACTCAGGTCCCAGAGGAGAACATCAGGAAGAGGGACCCTGAAGGTGCCAGTCATGCCAGAGCATGGACTCACCAGCTACAAGACACCATGGTCTCTGTTCAGAAGGAGCTGCTGGAGGAAGAAAGTTTGGCAACAGCTGGCCGTCCCCTAGCCATGACCCCTCCAAGAGGAACTCGGGAGTTTCTGACTGTTCACTACAGATGAACAAAGTGAAGAAACCTGTTTTCCAGCCAGTGAGTAGCCAGTCCATTCCCAAACAGGCAGAATAACGTGGGGCAGAGGGGAATGGATGCAGCAGGGCCACCGAAAGATCCTGTGGCAATGGTTAACCCATTGTCCCCACTCACCTTCACTCACTGGCCCACAGCATTCATATAGGAATGGCACAATCCACCCGTACAGCTGCAGAATGGAGGGACATCTTAACGTGCTGCCAAGTGACCTGGGAGGCCTTCCTGCAACAGGTTTTAAGGCTTCTGTTTCCCAGCTGCCTAACTTGCTAATTTTGTGCAGCACCTTGAAACTCTAAGAGGGAGGCAACCAAAATGAAAACATCCTGGTAGGAAATCCAGGCTGTTAAGGGTGCACCAGAGCATAGGTGGGAAGGGTGGAGAGAGCGCACAGGGACCTGAGTGTGAATAGGGTGGCTGGCAGCCTCTCTCCCTGGCAGCCCCAAGCGGTGGAACACTGTCCCCTGCCCACATGCCCTTCTTTTCCCATGGGCCAGCCCATGTCCACCTCCATCCCCTTCCCTAGCCCCTGCATCCAGATCAAAGGACCTTTGCCACACCGGCTACGAGGAAGTCAGCCATCTGGGCTGACAGCTCGATGATGCAAACTCCATAGCAGTCACTAGTCGTACTTAAATGATTTATGCCACAGCAGGTGAAGAATGGAAAGGCTTGTATGCCAACACCTCTGCGTGCCTCCCCTCTGCCCCTCTGGCTTCTCTTAAGTTCAAGAAGGAAAGGACCTTCTGCCCAGTCTCTTCTCTCCACCCTGCCCCATGAGAAGTACTCGCTGGAGGATGTTTCCTAGAGCTCTGTCCCACCTGGCTTTAGCTCTTGCAAGCAGATCCTGCAGGACACTGTCCCAATTCATAGTACTGCTTGCAGTTCAGAAGTATTTCCTGACAGCCATCCTCAGTTCTTCCTAAACAAACCCGGTAACTCCTCCTTCCACCACATTGTTCCACCCCTCTGCTTACTGTTTGCCTTTTGCAAATTCCTAAGGGATTGCTGCCTCCTCTTTGATCTTTGCTTGCTACTCGGAGCTTCATCCCTTCCTTCTGGGGGCTGAAGGACCTGTTGCTCTCTCAGCAGATGTTATTCAGTGATATTAGCCCCCTGTGTGTGGTTTACTGACTTGGCCAGACAGCTTTTTTTCCACGTGATGATGACGATGATTGTGAGTGAATTGATGGCTGTCACCAAAGCAGAAGAAAGTAGCCAAGCTGCAAAATGAGCTGTGGAGCCACGTGATGGTTGTGGTGAGGCAAAGGAGAAGGAAACAGGCCCATCACACCCATGTGCACTTAGTTTCTGTCTCCTCAGTGCCCCTTTCTACCTGATGGAGAAGGCTTCCAAGGAAAGAGAGACCAACACCACTCAGAGCGTTGGGACATCTTCCAAGACGGCAACCGTTGCGGGATTGCGGTGGGACCCATGTCCACCTGGGAGCAAAACTTTCCCCTGCTCTGTCCCTTCTGCCCTGAGCAGCCGTGGAGGAGCCTTTGGTAGCAGCTCAATGACACCCCGCAGCAGGGCCAAGAGTCCTCCCAGCCTGACAGTGGGAAGGATGGAAAGTGCTGCAGGGATGGCGGGGTGGGGCAAGAAATCAGATTCACCAGAAGGTGCTGGAATTTCTCCCCTGCTTGACCGTAATAAACCCTTGTAATTTCCTTATCCTGCCATGTTTGCTGTGTGCTGGATACAATCTCTGCCCGGCGCGGGGCTCTGCAGTTTGGGCTGGAGGTGGTGGAGGCTGTATGAATCGTCCGAGCAGAGTCTGGTTCTTCTGACTCACTAGCAGGGCATCATTTATATTTGACTTTGCAGCCACTGCAGAAGTGTACGGAAGAAACAATGAGGGTTTTAAGAGGGATCCAGCACTGCTGGTGTTCGACAGAAAGTTGTAGGAGAGGGAAAAGGAGGGATGGTGAAAGGACAGGCAGAGGGGGGCAATATAAATGAGAATGTGTGGGGCCGGGCGGGAGCCATCCACAGGGACAGAAAGCGGCAATGAGAAGGCAGGGTGAAACGAGGGGCTAGAAGCAGAGAGCAGAAGGGAGGATAAGAGGGCATGAGCGAGGTGGGAAGCAATGTGCTGGCAGAGCACCCACGTTTTGGCAGGAGCCTTCCCCCATCCCAGCAGTGTCCCGCTGCTCCGGAGCTGGGGTGAGCATCACTGGGCTGTGCTGGACCCCAGCCTACAGCAGCTTTCTCCAGCATTTTTCTGCATCATCAGGCTGCCAGAGAAGCCCAGAAAAACACCAGCCAAGCGAGGTCTTTGATCAGTCTAGCGCACACGTAAGGGAGGGAGCTGGTGGGATTTGCATCGCTGCACGCTGTGATTTGCCACGGTGCCTGGCAGAGCCAGGTCCAGGCACGTGGCTGGCTTCACGCAGCTCCCGTTTTGTCACGTAGTCATGACATGAGTGGAGAGGGGAGGGGGACCAAGAGGGGTACTTGGCTTCCCCTGCGTGCCAAGTCTATGTGCCGCAGGTGACTGCAGCCACCTGAGGCCATACTCTGCGGGGACAAGACAGCTTTGCTGTGGGCACACAAGCTGTGTGATGCCACCTGGCTTGCAAGTGCAAGCAGGACAGACCCTGCATTTTTTGCCAGCACAGACATAGCTCCTGAGCCTTGGTTCTGTGGCCCGGGAGCTTTTGGTGATGCTGTAGGACAAGACAAGGAAGAAGCCCTAGAAAGGGGATAGACAGATCACCTGAGAGACCAGGAGGGGGAAAAGGGACTGCTTTTGCTGGCCAGGAAAGCCCTGAGGAAGGGAAAGGGACCAGCCTGTGGAAGGACCTCCATGGGGAGAGGTGAGGGAGAAATCTCCGTTAGCATCATGCTTTCTGACCACATCTCAGGGGCTTCGCTCTCCTCTGGGAGAGGCCAGGATCACCAGGTCCACAGCTTATCCCCACTGAGATGGTCTTCTGTTGGCAGCAAAAGAGATGAGCTTGTTCGTTCAGACCCGTTAAACTGAGCTCAAGCCCCACAGAGCTCCTTCAGCGACCTCCTCCACAGTCCTGCAGCCAGGCCTGGGATGCCTTGGCCACAAATCATTAGACCTGCCACCATCCCAGCTCAATATTTACAGTAAACTTTACATGATTGCAACAGCTCTCCTTTTCCTTAATTACATATGGCATTTATTCAGTGCTGTGTGGCTCCTGAGTGTGTAACTCTTACATGAAGCAGATCTTCACCCATAATGCCCTAAGAGTAGTGAAAGAGGGAAAGCTTGGCAGAAAGTATTTAGCGAAAGCAGTGACGTTGTGGGACTCTCCAGACTTCCACACTGAAGCTAGGAAACAGTTACAGATCATCATGGCGGCAGTAGGTTTCGGAGTGAACACCTTTGCCCTGAACAGGGCAGATGGTTCTCCTTCCACGGCAGTTTGCTGCCCTGCACCCTGCTGCCCACAGCCAGCGTGTGCATGGAGATATCCCTCACGGCAAAGCCCTACAGGCTGACTTTCCAGGCGGAGATGCAAAGACTGGGTGCTACAGCAGACTCCGTAGCCTGGACATCTCCAAGAACCATACTTCTTGCTTTCTAGCTAATTAAAACAGTGAGGCAGCTAATGCTGCAGAGCCCCAGCTGGCAGAGACGAGCCATTTACTGCCAGCCCGCTGATCATCAGGAGCCGATTGCCAGTGTGAGCCTGCAGCAAATGTGAAGTTTTTAGAGGCTGCGCAGCCCCGTCGGGAGTGTTCCGAGCCCCGCACGGGCTGTGGGAACCGCTGGTGCCCTCGCTGGTCCCCGTGCATGGTGGGACATTGGCAAGGCAGCTGGAGGCTACGTCAAAACTAAAGGGGTTTTGGCCCCAACCGTGCCCTTCGATGCTCTCAGTGCTGCAGGTGTTGTATGGCAGGGCTGGGAGACATCAGGCAGCAAGGGACTTGCAGACCTGTGACGTGCGTGAGCAGAGCCACGAGTCCCCCTCCTTATTTCTCTTCTCTTTCTGTCCCCTGCTTCTGCTTGCGTAAATCTTCCCTTATTGATTTGTCCTGCTCACTCTTAAAATTCCCAGGCAACGTGATATTTCTAACCCTCGCTGAAGCTGTCGCATGCCTCGCTAAAGCTCAGCTCCAAGGACATCTCTTTCCCCGTGCGGAGGCCAGCCGAAGTGCTGTGCTGGGAATTATTTTTCTTTTTCCACCCAAGTGTCTGATGTTGCTGTCTGCACCTTGAGCCTCCCTTGCTTCCTATCCCCGTTTCTGATTTCTCCAGCTCCCTTCCTTCGTGGTGGCTGCCGCTCCCCTGCGGCCGATGCCTTTCGGAAACGTGTCCAGTGTGCTTTTCCCACTTTCCCAGGGATGACTAGTCCTGCAGCCGCCCTTTGCACGCGATGCCGTGGCTGGTGGCCAGCTCACACGGCCTTGAGCGGCCTCTGGGTAAAACGAACGTGTACATCATTTCTGTGGGTGAGGACTCACGTCACAGCCCCAAAGCATTGGAGGGAGAAGGGAACGGCAGTCGGGAGCAGTGGTACGGCACAGCCAGACGCTGCCTGTTCTTGCCCACATGCGGCCGGGCTATTGCTCACCCCTGATCCTGCTTCTCCTGGTCCCAGGTTGCAAAGGGAGCAGATCAGGTCAGGACTGACTGCTGCGCATTGGGGTGAAGCCGAAATAAAACAGGACAGAGAGAACAGCTGGGGGAGAAGGTATATTTAGCCTGGTAAGTGTTTGCAAGCCCTGGCTCCCATCCCTGCGCTCTGCCTGGTGCTAAGGCCCGATTTTGGGGGGCACATGAGCAGGAAAGGTAGATGCTGAGCCCAGGCTGGGGAGGCTCCAGAGCCAGGAGGGAATTCCTGTCTGCCCAGTAACAGCATACAGGCTCCAACTGGTTTCTCAGCTCAAAGGCAGAGGTGAAGAAAAGGTGTTACATCGTTGATATAGAGCCAGGTTTAATTAAAGCTGAAGGAGCTTGATTGCTGCTTTCCACGCAGCCTCCCCTCCAGACTGATTAGCATTCTGCAGTCTCCACTCCCAGCTTCTCACCTTAATTAATGACTCCTTGCTTATATTTTCTTTCCCACTTGTCATCACTTGGGCTGATGAGCTGGCTTTAACGCTGCAGAGGCCGGTTTGCCACATCGGCTGGGAGCTCGCGTGGGGCAGAAGGAACAGGAGAGGTGAGAGCAGGTCGGGGCTTGGTGGTTGGCAGTCAGCACCAGCTCCCCTGCAAGCTGGGCTATGTAGCTACCCTCTGCAGACCAACTCAGCCCTGCCAGCCGTGTGCTGGTTCTGGTGCCTGGCATCTCCCCAGCGTGCATGCCGTGAGCCCGACGCTGCTGGGAGGTATATCAGACCCAGGTGCCGAGAAGCTGATTCTGCTGATGCCCTGGTGTGCAAATCTGGCAGCCCTGGGAGCGGGGGGTTCCCCATCTGCAGACACGTGGGGCTGTGGCAGACAGAAAGCTGTTACGAGGACGGCTCCTAATTCCCTGGCAGAGCAACAGGCTCGGGTGCTGCCTGTGTTTGCCCTTGTGCTGACGGGAATGGGACCTTGTACGGACACTCTGCAAACAGCCAGGACAGTCCTGCAAAGGCAGCTCGTGGCAGGACAACCTTGCCAGCTCGCAGGCAGAGAAGTACTGGTGTGACAGGCATGGTCAAGGCACGTAGCACTACTAGCTATAGGGAATTCTGCTTATTTGCTTTTGGGTTTAGCTGCTGGTTCCTAATCCATGACCAGCCTTAGCAGGTTGCCAGCTGATTATTTTAATTCTTCCAACAACCACGTACTCTCTTCCCCTCTCAGAGCTTTCAGAAAAAAACAGAGGAAGGCTATTTGCTGTATCTGTCTCCTTTATCAGCTTCCTAATCGAAACTCCTGGCTCTTCCACCTACTCACCTCATGGGCCCTGAGCTGCCCAGGGCTGCTCTCCCACGCTGACTGGGCACAGTGCACAAAGAAGGCATCTTTCTGCAAGTAGCTTTCTATGATTGAGCAGAAGAGATCTGTCTTGCTCATGGAATGAGCGGAGGAAGCAGATGAAAGGGTGGGAGGTTTGCCAGAGATGCTTCATGGGGCTTCTTTAGCAGCGCAGATAATTACAGTGATGGATTTGGAGTCTGCTAGAAAGGCAAAAGTGGAGAAAGCAACAGAGTTCAGGTGTTGGCTCAATACCCTGGACTTTAATTATTTCAGCTGCTGAAGAGTTGAACAGATTCTTGATGTTCACGCATACTGCAGTGTGAGCTTTGCATTTGCTTGCATAGGTAAGTTGCCGCTTCAGCGAACGGCCTCTTGCTGAATAACACCCACGCAGCTTTGTTAGGAGGCTTTGTTCAGGGCTGTTGCTTCTGCTGTGGGTCCTCAGTGAGTCGCAAGCAGGTTTTCAGTCTTCACTTGCTTGGATGAGCCAGATCCTCAACCTGGCTGGTTTTGGTTGCATCTTACAGCACAGCAGTGGCTGCAAAGACGGGGAGGTTGCTGCTGGGTTCAGTGGCTGGGGATTCAGCACATTACTGCAGAGCTGTGCTCTGAACGAGGAGGGGAAATGGAGTGTATTTGTGGACACCAGACAGCAGTGAGGGGAAAGCAAGGCCTTGGGTCAAGTCCTGGTTGACATCATGGCCCTGAGAAGGGGATGCACCACCGCTTGGGAAAGGGACCTGGAAGGTGTGTTTGATGGTGTAGCACAAGGAAAATGAGGAGGTTAGACTGAGTTTAATGGGAAAATAAATAGCAGAGGGAAACCCTCTGCTGTTGTTTTCATTCTTTGTTACTGCAGCAGATACCTCTGGGAGATGCAGAAAGCTGCCACCAGCCTCACACCTATGGGCTGTGCAGGGAAATCTGTGGCCCAGGGTGCAAGGGCAGGGGGAAAAGGTGCTGGGAGAGGCCAAAGACTCTAGGCAAGGAGCAGCAGAAAAAACAGACAGTGCCAGTGAACAGCTCTGAGAGCAGCATAAAGCCACAGTTTCTTCCTCTTCTGGAGCCTTTTCTTTCCTCCTTTCCCTGCCCAGCACCTAATTCTCTTTCTAGATACAGCTGCTGAGCACGGCAGGGTAGTCAAGGCTTTGGCATGACCAGCTGACACAAAGAAACCTAAAACTTTTCTCAGTCCAGTGCCAAACACATGACACAGCTCTCAACAGCCCAATGCTTCAGCCCTGAGGCAGGAAAGCAGAACTGGCTGCAGTGATTCACAGAATACGAGTCCTACATGATGCAATTTTTTCCCCACTGAAAACCAGAACCCCTTTTCTCTTTCTTATCTGCTGTTATCACTAAAGCAGTGGCAAAACTTCCTATAAGCCTGCTTGTTTTATTGTTCCTCAGTTCATTGTGCCAGTCTCCAGGGGACTGCCAGTGCTGCTTCACCTCCCATGGAAGGAGCAGTGCTGCAAAAGAGGGAAGGCAATTGCTCCTGGCTGGCTGCAGGACCCCCCACCTTTCCCTTCCGAGCGTAAAGTCAAGAGCAGTTACAAAAAGCTCCAGCGCCAGGCAAGACAAAGGCCTGAAGAGCTGTGGACAACAACATCACGTGTGCTCAGGCTAAAAGCTTCGCTTTGAGTCCCAGCTAGGTGTATTCCTGGTTTTGAGGAAAGCTTCCAAGCTGCAGCTAGTTAGCAGACAACATCAGCAACTAAGGTAAGTGCAGCAATAAAGAGCATTTCAGCCGCCTGCTCTTGGGGCACCTTAATGGTCTCCTCAGCAACAAGGCTGTTGAGTGCAGAAGCCTTGATAGCTGGGTGTATGTGGACACCAAGACTAGGCTGCGAAGACGGGAAGAAACAAGACTGGACGTGAAAGCTGCTCCTCACACAGGGACCAGCCTGGAAATCCTCTGTCCTGCCCAGATGTCCCTCCCCAGCCCCTCATCCTCTCGCTGTCTCTTCACAGCACAACCATTTTATCTGGCACGGGGCAAGACATGAGTTCAGCCGCCTTCTCCCAACCAGCTCCGTACTTTTGCAGGAGTACAGACTAGGCAAGGCTGCTTTTCCTCTTTGCAAAACATCCCATCTTCCAGCTTGAAGCAATCCCGCTGAGATTCTCTTTCCTTTATTTGTACAGTTTTACAGCAACTAACTAGATTTAAAGTCTGGATTTCTTGGCTGTGGAAGATCAGAAGGTGAGCCAACAACCACGTACTTCGATCTGCAAACAGACTGGTGTTTGAGTTCAAACAACTTTGTGTCATTGCTTCTGATTTCAGGACCAGGTATGAGAGTAGCAATTACCAAGTCTGGTGCTATGCATGGGGACTGAAACTTAGGTAAAGAACGAGGAATGAGCCGCTCTGGAAAAAAAGAGAGAACTTGGCTGAGGAGTCTGAAAAGGCTGACAGTATTTTATTGAAGTTCAGCATACAAAAAGGTCAGATTGTCTCCCACCCCCTCAGTATCCTTTCCATCCAGCATATCGTAATGAAGTATCAGTATTCACAGTGACAGCTCCAGCCAAACCACAAGACCGTTAGTCCCAGTCATAGCCTCCAGCACCCCATGGATGAACCCATCTAAAAGCTGTGTGTATTTCTGGTATCTCAGCTTGGGAGGTCCAGTTTGCCTCTTCCTGGACAAGAGGCCAGATATTAGAGAACATGCTGACCTGAAGGTCTCTGAAGAATGCTCCAGACTGTGGCTGTTGCACGGTTAAGCTGAATCCTAAGAGAACACTTCCAAACCAGTGATTCCCAAGCTGTGGGATGGGTGTCACTACCAGCACACTGTGTCATTTAGGTGTGGTACACAGGTGGGAACTCAGATTGCTATTGGACATGTTCTTGTCACCTTGCTGCTATTCACACCCTACCTACAAAATTTATGGAAACCTGCTCCAAAACAAAGCTATCTACAGTTTCATTACTAACCACAGTGGGGCAGAAGCAAAAGATTAGCAAAGGCAATTCCCTGCATCCTTCATAGCTGCATCACTTCGGGCTCCCAGCAGAGGTCATAACTCATTCTTTGCACTGCACTTAAGGTCCTGGAGCAGCACCTCTCCATGACAAGCAAGAAACACAGTATGGGTGAGCTCTGGGTTTGGTGCTGCTGAGGCAGCTGTAAATCCACCTCCAGCCCAGCTCAATAATACAGCTGAATACACAACACCTCCTGCTGCAACTGGACCTCTTGCCTGAGACTGCCACTAGTAGGAAACACAAAAGTCAGTTATGGTGGTTTGGTTTTTTGTTGTTTTGTTTGTTTGTTTGTTTGTTTTCCAAGATGTAAATGTCTGCCTAAAACTGTGCTAGCATTAAGTCACCCCCCCAAAAACGTTAATCTTGCATCAGGGCAGCCCTGACCTGCTAGCTGTCTACCTGGGTATTTTTTTGCAAGTGTTTCACTGTAGTATTTAAGCACTAACTTGCAGCAGTGATTTAAAAACCAGGGCCAGTGAAAGCTGTTAGTCTAATGATTAAAAGCTTTGTATCCCATTTGTAACCAGTCCGATTCTCTGCCCTCTGACCACAGGCTCTGGGGAAGGTTAGGATTAAGCCTCGGTGCATGTTTCTCAAGACCATATGTTTGCTCAGCTGCTAGCATGCAGAATTAAGTGTGTGTTCTTTTCACAGCACAAAGCCTTCTGTTGTCTGAGGCATGTACTTTCTCCCCCGTGCAACTGAGTACTGCGGTGGTGGCAAAAGGTGCCTGTTCCAAGCATTTCTGTGATGTTGGCCAGCTGCTGAGTGCAATAGTCAGGGCTAGTGACTGCACATGGC
The DNA here is from genome assembly GCF_000737465.1 of Haliaeetus leucocephalus. Lineage (NCBI taxonomy): Eukaryota > Metazoa > Chordata > Aves > Accipitriformes > Accipitridae > Haliaeetus > Haliaeetus leucocephalus. Next base: position 3,288,037 of record NW_010972537.1, read on the forward strand.
ATCAGCCACCACCTACATTGAGCTGAAGTGCTTAGGAGAAGGCAAAATATCTCTGGAAGGGTATCCTATTAAGCGCCAGCCCATCTGATAAAAAGAAGAGCAGGTCTGTTTTTCCAAAAGTCTCAGCTGCAGCACTCTGTTGTCTCTGTTGTCCAAAGCCCGCTGTCTCCCCATAAGGCAGCTGTGGCAGCACCAACAGGAACAGTCTGGGCACCACAGGAGAGTGGATCTGGCAGGAACAGCTGCTGGCAGCAATGTTCATTCAGCGATCTGGGAAGCAAGCTTCAGCTTCCTCTTCTTCTCTCTATGGCTTCTCCTGCTGCATCAGGAAGATGATTTGGAAGCCCATTACCTCTTCTCCATCTTCTGCATCTGCAGGCTGAGTGATGTGAAGCTGGCCAGGAGGTCTGTGACCTCGTCCACCTGCCAGAAGAACACAGCTGGCTGTTAGGCAGGGGAATGCAGTTGTGCAGTCTCCCACCACCACAGAAGAAACCCCCATGCAGCAGGGACCACCCTTGCACCAGGACTGCCAGTAAAGCCCACGCTGAGCTTATACTAGGTCAGGATCCCTTTGATCCCACAGTTGTGTAGAAGGGCTCCTGTCCTCCTGATCAAACAAGTCCTAACCCAAGGCAATGGGAGCTTCTCCCCATTCCTCAGGAGGTCAATGCTTGACCTCCACCTTGCATGATTTAGCTAGTACTTAAAATAGAAGCATGTTGCTGCATTACCCAGAACTCAACAACGGTATCAGGGCTGTTTCCTCTAAGTCTGTTTCTAAGGGCCAATCTTTTGTAAAAAAAAAAACAAACCAAAAACCAACAAAAAACTACCAGGCCCTGCAACCCTCTGTGGTTGTGCTGATCCTGGCCTTAAAATGCTTGTGCCCTCAGCCCATCTGATCTTCAGCTTCTCTGGAGAGCTGCTAGGCTTTTTGCATTTTGAATTCCAACCTAAAGGAGTACCATGAGTCATCACATAACCTGCCCACTTTACTCAATGTGAGCAAGAACACTTCCATAACCATGTCTTCAATGTCACCTTGCTGATGCAGTTGCGTTCTCCTAAACACAGAAGTCACAATGCAAGTAGGTGAGTCACAGCAGCTCAACACTTCCTACCTGCTCCTTTGTGCTAGTCATCTGTAACCTGGAGCAGAGGTCATCCAGCTGTTCCTTTTGCTCATGCCTCCCCAGACGCTCCAGGTATTCCCGCAACATCTGTATAATCTGAAACCAACAGGCGTAAGAGGCAAACATCAGACAGCTGCACCAGGCTGGGATGTTTTTACAGGAAAAATTAAATTGCAGTTAAGTTGCCAAGCACAGCCTTGATGCTGCGGTATGTGGCAGAATATGACCCATAGAGAAGAACACATGCAAAGCAACTGGAGAGCACTAATGGCAGCATCAGAGCCCAGTGAGTCACCAGAGGCGTTCATCAGCCACAGATGGACTAGTCGTGACCCCTGTGCCTGGTTTAAGAACAGGGAACAGAGACAGGTCCAGCTGAAGCATAAGGTCTAGCCCTGAAAGCACCAAGCTCTTCTTTATGTCTAACTAGCTTCCCTCACTGTGAGGAGCAGGGACATCCCGCTCCAGCAGGATCCGCTTGTGCGCCGAGGATAAAAATCCTTGTGGCTCCTATGTGGCTCCTGAAGCAAGGCCCTCACCTTGTGCATTTGTGGCTTAGCCCTGTGACTGCTTTCCTATTCCATGCCTCCACATACTAGAGCAGGGCAGAATGTGCTAGGAATGCAGAGTCCCTGCACGTGTATGCCATAGCTATAGCCCCATGCTGTGGTCCCTCTCCTGCCACAAGGCACCTGTCTTACACAGTGGTTGAAGAAAAGAGAGTGCTCCATACAGCCTGAGAATTAAGACATTCAATGCATCCTTGGCCTACCAGAGCCAAAAGAGGTCCTGCAAAAATTCAGAGTAGTGGTTGGGAAAAAGGAAGGTCTCTGAAAACAGAAGGAAGAAGTCAAACTCTCCCCAGAGCAGCTAAGAGCCTACAGACAGGTATTTAAAACAGCCGCTAAATGATATTTGACCCTTAAAGGGTGCAGGAGACTGCCAGGGGCTGCACCACCTTACCATAACATGGAACTGTTTCTTTTACCTGTTTCACTTCAAGGCGTACAGCCTCCAGGCTGTGGGAGAGTCCTTCCTGCAGGATGTTTAGCTTTGATTTAGCGAGGTGCAGCGGGGTTCTGCCAGCTCGATCCAAGGCATCGACTCTAGCCCCTGCAAGATGCATGAGCAAGGACAGAAAGTGAGGTCTGTCTTCAAGACTTAGTGTCCCTGGGGAGTATCAACCGAGGCAGGGCAGGAAAAGGACAGGCTGTAATTGTTACAGAGGAAATGTTACCTCCGCGCAGCAGCGTGGTGATGACAGGAACGTGGTTCGTGCAGGCAGCTGGGGAGGGAAAACACAGGACACACAACTCAGAGGTACTAGCAAACAACAAAGGAGTTTCTGCTCAAGTGTGGAGCTTGCTGCTTCCCAAAGGGCTCTTTGCCATTGGAAAGAGGAACAGCCCAACTGCTAAGGGTAACCTCATACTCAGGCCTGAGTACTCTCTCTGGAACAGATCTCACATTCCTTGGGGCTGGCAGAGGGAGGGAAATTGATATTCTCAAACTCTGACCCTTAAACCTTTGTGAGGAGTGAAGCTAGCAAAAGAGTCCCTCCTAGGTCCTTAAAGCTGGGGATGCACACTGTGATGCACAAGAAAGAGGAAGGTGGAGAGGAAAGAAACAGCAAGGCAGTGTTCACCTCGCCTGTCTGCATGCAAAGCTCATCTGTGTGGCACTTACCCAAATGTAAGGGGGTGTTTCCCAGCCCATCTCTCTGGTTTGGGTCAGCCCCATGGTCCAGAAGCAGTTGCACTGGAAACAAGGAAACAGAGCCACATCAGTCCCTTCCCTTTTCCCCACGGGTCAGGCCCACATGGGTCGCAAGTCCACGTGGCAGCCACCATGCTGCCTTACGGGTGCTTCTGTTCAGCTCATCAGCTTCCTGCCAGAGACAGGGGACGGAGGTTTGCACAGCAATGCAGAAGGACCCAGCACAAAGCCAGGCAGTGCCGCTGCCCCTGGGCTCCCTGAGGGGAAGAACTGGGACTAAGGACATCCTTCCTTCTGCACCAGTACAGCCCTAGAGCTGGGGGCTCCTGCTCCCCCTTCAGCAGGGGGACATGGCAAGCCCTGGAGCCACAGTTCAATTGGCAACCCTGCCACCAAACACATGGAAAACAGCAATCTCCGTCACGTGCTGAATCAAAATAAAGAGCATCCTTCGAAATCTCTGCCACAGAGAGGCTGGAAGCCAGAACTCCCCCTCCCCACTCACCAATGTGATCGTTGCCATTGCAGGATGCAAAGTGCAGGGCTGTCCGGCCTTTGTCGTCGGCAGCACAGGGGTCAGTTCCATCCTCCAAGAGTTGCTGCACTGACAGTGTCAAGGAGAAGAAGATAAGCGGGTAAGCTGAAGGGGCACCTGATCAGAAAGAGGTAATGCTATCTGCTCTTCTGCAGGTAGGTGCACACTCTGCCAGCTGCCAAGTCAACTGGACGTGAACCAGCTCCAGCCAGCCTCCCGGCTCAGCAGAACCAGCCTAGGCAGTGTACCCTCCACTCTCTGTTACAGCCTTCACCATCTTTGCCATAAAAGATAAGCCAACAGCTGTAGTGGCTAAGGCTAAGGATCCATCTAGCCAAATTTTCATGCTCCAAGGACAATCAGCAGCAAATGCCTACAGAAGAGTGTAAAAAAATAGCAAGAATGTAGGGCTAACTCTCACAGCCTTTAGTCAGCTGCATCTCAGGCACTCCCCAAGTTAGAATTAGCATCCTGTGCTTACTATCCCTCCATGGGCTTTCTCCGTAGATTTGCATGGTCATTTTCTGCATCTGTGTAAACTTTTCACAGCAACATGGACCCGTGGCAAGAAGTTTGACAGTGTAACCACATGCAGCGAGAAAAGCCACCTCTTCACAACATATTTTGAATATGTCCCTTCCTAGATTCAGCTGAAACTCCCAGTTTTTGCCATACTAATGGCGGCTACTGTTTGGGAAGCTGGTAGGTGAGTGCACCAACCAGCCAATAGCAGTGCAAATATACCTTTAGGAGACGATGTATTGAAGTGAGCTAGTGAACAGCCCAAGTAGCCATACCATCATCTACTCACACTTGTGCCCCCTTCTTTTCCCCCCAGCTACTTCTTCCATGTCACCATTGGCACTTCTGGTAACCTGAACTACCTCCTTTTCTCAGATAAGGAAAAACCTGCTCACACAGAAAGATAAACTAGTGTGACTCTCCAGTATTGGGTATAACAAAGGCAACGAGACCAGTCAAGGCTGAAAAGATTAGGGACATAAAAGTAGCATCTACAGCAACATGTGTAAGGGCAACTGTAAGGGCTATTACTCCTGCTGTTTTGAGATTATCCCGATATAGTAATCAGTGTGCAAAATAAAGGTCATTCCATAGCTGTTAAAAATACAGACAGATTCACTGTATTTTGAGATCTTTAATAGCATATCCTGCAACAGTCAAGACTGACCAGTATTGGAGACAAGAAGCTAGATAGATCAGACCACTGAAAGTCACCATTTGTCTCAGCTTCCAGAGATTGAATTATAGTCACATTTTAATTTCTTCCTGTACACCTACTGCTTTAAGTGTTGTACAGAAGTGAAAGGAACACCTGACAAGATGGAAGTGGCATTAACAGGGGATGTTTGATACTCCAGAAGAAAGGTGGGGAGACTGACAGTGCCACCAGTGAGAACCATTAATGGGGAACGATTTACCTAGTTCTTCCCTGAAGCCAGTAGGAAATGATATAACCTCTCCCACCCAGTGCTGCCACAGGAAACAGCAAAGATTTTTACATGTTGATGAAGAATAAATTCATCATCAGACACTTCCTCATGTTGCAGAGTACACAAAACACAGCAGGATTGTGAACAGGGGAACCTGCATATCAAATACAGGTGTAAAACTCTAAGATGGATTGAAACCAAGACTTTCATAAAGCCCGATTCTTTCATTCTTCCTCTTGACATGGTGACTGAAGCCAACCCTTTCTGTACTGACAGAGCTCACGGATGAGCTTTATCCATCAGTTCATGAAAAAAAGGTTTATCGTGGAGCCGAGGGGTGAAGCATACCAGACAAACCCCCGTTCTGATATACTAGGAGTTTCTACCAGTCAAACCAGTTTCCAATTCTAATCTACAGTACAGAGAGGTAAAGGGAGTCACAGATAGGCCACGAGCCTCCTCTGAAGTCACAGCGAGAAGCAGAGTCCAGCACTAGTCCTGGTTCTGATCTACTGGGTCACACTGTCTCATCATACAGGCTATGGCTTAGATAATCATAACTTTTCCACCTTACCAAAACACTACTCTCTTATTGCTTACGAATGGGCAGAAGTTACATACCAAAAAAGCTGAAACAGCACAGTGCTGATTTAGCTTGAGGCTGTTGGAAAACTAACACTATGAACCAGATGCAGTGAAAAAGTGAATACTATAACCAGGCTCACTCTGCTCAGAGAACAAAACAAGGCTCCAGAAAAGCAGTTTCTAGATTTGCAGCAACTAAGGCACCATGTCCGCAAACTATCTGCACCCTCCTCCTCCTCTTCTAAAATAAAGGTCCCCGACAAAAATGCCCTTCCAGGAAGAGGTCCCAAGTAGGATTCGTAGAAGTCTTACCTGTGTCCAAGTCGTTGCTATTGGCAGCTTCACGCAGCCTTTTCAGAGCTACGGCGAAAAGAAAGCAATTACTGGAAAGCACGGAGGAAAAAGGAGCGCTTCCCTATCGAAACGTCCCATCCCGGCACTCAGGCCCAGGTGCAGGGCTGGTGCTGGCTCAGCCCAGAGAAGGGGAAGCAGGAGATCAACATGCCAGGTAAGAAGCGCTCTCCTTTCCTCCTCCTGAGGCCGGCCACGGGCCCTCCCCCTCCTGACGGCCACCCTCCCCTGACAGGAGCAAGGGTGCCTCTCCCAAGCCGCCCACCGAGCAGATCCGACCTCTTTCCACAGGCCCCACACACGGGAAAGCCGGAGCTTTACCGGGTTCCCCACACCGGAGGCTCTTCACCCCGCCGAGGCCTGGGCAGGACCGCTCCCGGAGCCCGGAGCGGAGCCGGCCGAAAGAAGGGCCCTTCCAAGGGAGAAGCGCTCACCGTGGCTCTCCTTGCCCGTAGGCCCCAGCCTACGGTGGAGGCGGGCGGCCCTACGCAAGCGGCGGGCCGGGATCTTGCCCGCGGGCTCCTCCCGCTGCCACAGGACGTGCAGGTAGCCGAGGGGGGCACCCGTCACCGCCCCCAGGGCTAGCCCGGTCCCAGGCTCCGGCTCCGGGCCCGGTCCGGGGCCCGGTCCCGCATCGGGCGCTGCTGCGGCCCCGCCGCCGCCCTCCATCCCCTCACGGGCCGGGGCGGGCCGGGCCGCCGCGCGGGGTGCCGGGGGAGAGGGGAGGGCCGTCGCTATAGCAACGGGGCGGGCTCTGTCCGCTCGACCAATCGAAGGCGCCGCACCCCGTGTGCGCGCAGCCAATGGGAAGGCAGAGGGAGGGGGTAGAAGGAAGGCGAGGAGAGAGGCGAAGAGGGAGGTGGAGGCGGTGCCCAGGGAGGTCTGACGGGCAGGCACGCTTTCCAATCAGAACGAGGAGCGGGGCCATAGGTCGCCCCAGGCCTATGGCAGCTCAGCAGCCGAAAGACAGGCAGTTGTTTTAACCAGCGGAAGGGCGCAGCTCCGCTTCACCGCCTCAAGCCCTTCCGCTGGACCGGTCGGAGCCCCGCCCCTGGTCCCACCCCCTTTCCTTGCCGCGCCGCCGCCGCCGCCATGGCCTACCCGGGGGAGGACTACGATAACGAGGTGCGGGGCCGGGGTCCCGGGGCGGCGGGAGAGGAGGGCCGGGGACCCGGGGGGGGTCGTGTCCGTGCTGACTCGCTGCCGCCTTTTCTCCACAGGCCGCCTATGACCCGTACGCCTACTCCAACGACTATGATATGCACACGGGTGAGTGCGGGCTTCGGCCGGGTCTGTAGGCCCGGGCTGGGCCGGGCGGTAACCGCCTTACTGCTCCTCTTTCCCCTCAGGAGACCCGAAGCAAGACCTGGCCTACGAGCGCCAGTACGAGCAGCAGACCTACCAGGTGATCCCCGAAGTGATCAAAAACTTCATCCAGTATTTTCACAAGACGGTGTCGGATCTCATCGACCAGAAGGTGTACGAGCTCCAGGCCAGCCGTGTTTCCAGTGATGTTATTGACCAGAAGGTGTACGAGATCCAGGACATCTATGAAAACAGGTACAAAGCCGTCCTCCCTGCAAGGGGGAATCGCTGTTTAAACTGTGACAAAAGTGCACCCTTGCTCTTAAAAGGAAAGGCCAACTATTACCTGTCTTGTTCCAGGCTTGGGCTTTCTCTAAAATACAGCATGAGGTTTGATTTGATTACTGGGGAAAAAACCAGGTATTTCCAGACCATTAGGCTCACATAAATATAGGTGAGTTGTGACCTATCTGAAGGAAAATACCAGTGCTGTGCCCAACAGATGTGGATGCAGCAAAAAGTGACCTCAGTAGTGCTAGTTAGGCAGTTTGCAGAAAGCTGTGAGGTGTAATTGGTGCATATAGCTGTGTTACCTTACCGTAAAGGGGATGTGAAAGTAACATACTCAACTGTTCCATACTTAAGGGATAAATCAAAGACTTTAATTGTTTAGTTTGCAATTCTCATTCTTTGCTTCAACACTGGACTTACTAAAAGGGGATGGTGGTGGCGGTGGTCTACTTTCATCAAGTCCAAGGCCTCTGTATTGTGATCTCTAACTCTAGCATTGTCATACGGAGATATAGTTTCTAATACCACACGTGTGTCTATCTTTCAGCTGGACAAAGCTGACAGAAAGATTTTTTAAGAATACCCCATGGCCAGAGGCTGAGGCCATTGCCTCTCAGGTTGGAAATGGTAAGTCTTTTACTTTCTTTTTGCTTGTCAGAGAGAGAAGGAGATAAATCACTTTTGATACATGAGTGAGCAGGTGCACAGTGTTGCTGCTGCCTGAGTCAGTCGTCTTCATTTGCTCTGGCAACTCCTTCAGCAGATGCCTGGCAAGAAGTCAAACTTGAATGAAGTATCCTTTTGTGCCTCCCTTTATTACTGTGGCAGGAGGAGCATTGCTGGCGTACCTGAGAGATCCAGTTGCCTAGGCCTTGTGGCTTGCTAATGTCGAGTTCTGTCATCTTTTCCAGATGCTGTTTTCCTCATCCTATACAAGGAGCTGTATTATAGGCACATCTACGCCAAAGTCAGCGTGAGTGTTTGTCCTGTGTCTTCCTGTTGGTTGCATGCTGGCTTCTCCGTGCAATAAAACTTGCCAAATCTTGCTGTCACCACGGTATCAGTGGCTCCATAATTTTTGCAAGACAGGATTGGATGAGCTATAAGTCAAGGTGCTTTTAGGGAAGTTAAAATTCTTGCCGTTTGTTATTTTAGTAAGGATTCACTGATTGCTGAAAAGCAGGAAAGATTTGAATATTTTTCTGAGGCTTGTTAGCTGTCTCCTCAAGCTTGATTGTAATGAGTGTGCAGGTGTCCCTGGCACCTTATATGAATCAGAAGACCTGGTCTGAGTTTTCAGGAGGCTATTATGTAAACATTTGTTACTGACATCAAATGTAGTGGTTAGTGAGTTAAGGAAGAAGGAAGTGTTGGGAGGTAACTGAATTTTCTTTTTGATAGAGCTGTAATTGTAAGACCTATAGATCAGTTGGTTTTGTGTGTTTCTTGTGGCTCTTTGTTCTTCAGATTAGCAGGTGGGTGAGAGGGGGTGTCACAAGAAGAGGGTGCAATATTCATGATTAAAAAAACAAGTGGGGTGAGAGTGCCTTGTGGAGAGGGAAGCATGGGCACCATAAAGGATACAGGAGAAGGAAACAGAAGGAATAATGCTCTATAAAACAAAACTCACTTTTTTTTCTTACGCTAATTTGAAGTCAGTGAGAAAATCTTTAAGGACAGAAGCTGAACAGAAGCATGGCTTACAGAGTAAATAAGTAATAACTGCAGTTTTGATGTGGACCAGAGGGTGGAGAAATGGGCACTTTAAAAAGGCTGCTGTATTAACCTGAGTCAGGCTTTAACAGGAGAGACTGGTTTCTCAAGCTGTGCTATTAGTGGTTCTCAGACTGCCCTTGAGTGTCTCCAGGTGAAACAAGGAAGATGATTCTAGGATGAGTGATTCCCTACTGTGTTTACTGGTCTTTCAAAGCATTTAGAAATACTGTCCAGATGCAGAATTTTTGATTTATTAAGGCCTTTCATGAGGGGAGAAGGAAGGAAAGCTGTTGAAGGTAATAGGAAGCTCTTAAATCTGGACAGTAGAGGGGAGGACAAGGAAGGTTAATGCATCCTATTCACAGAAGGTTTGAATGCTCGGTCGTCGTGGGAGAAGCTACCTGTACATGAAAAGTCAGTCCTATTCTATGGGACAGTAGTGATACAATTTCAAGTTTTCTGGGTGGTGCTGGTGGGTGTCTTGGTTGAATATTGGCTCTAACATTTCTGAAATAGACCCTCTACTGCTGTGGCTATTGACTGTCCTTCATATGCTGTTGCCTGTTAACTCACTCCTGCTGTGCTTGAAACTAAGCAGACTGTGCTGATTTCTCATTGCAGGGGGGGCCCACGCTGGAGCAGAGATTTGAATCCTATTACAACTACTGCAATCTCTTCAACTACATCCTCAGTGAGTTGCTGCAATTCATTTCTGGTTTGTGAATTTTGGAGAGGGAGAGTGGATGGAGAGGGCAGAGCTGGAGAAAGGGTCAAAAGAACTAGAACGTGTTTGTTTATAGATCATATAGGGAGAAGTAGTCTACGAGCTTTCCACACATTTTGAGTTTGTTGAATAAATAGCACTTTACATCCATGCATTTAAAACCACAAAAAGCACAAATAGTTTCCAGTGCTTTCTGAAATACTGTAAAGAATAAAAGTTATTTAGCTTTCTGTCTTGCTGAGAACCTCTTCACCTATCTTTATTAAAAAGCAAAATGAAGCTGTAAGCTAGAAAAAATTTGCAGTGTTTCACAACTGCTTACTGTTGCTGACTCCCCTTGGAACAAGTTTTAGTGTTTGTGACTCTCTGCTAGGCAACTTGGAGAGAATAGATCAATTAGGATAAACCCCTACAGTCTGTGCACAGCTTCTGAGCAGTTGCACTCTAGAGATTAACGCCATACATGCTCGTATTCTTTAGAAATGAAGGCAGTTGAGGTAGCTGAAGCTACGTATCACCGCCCTACTGGAAGCTTCATTCTCCTGCTGCTGCATTTCCCATTTCAGGGAAATTCTTGTGTTCTTTAATTTGTCTATTCCTCCAGTTCTGCCACTGTTCTTGCTGAAGGTATTAAGCCTCTCATCTATTACTTGGGTTCTTCTGCAGATGCTGATGGCCCTGCTCCTCTGGAACTGCCCAACCAATGGCTCTGGGATATCATTGATGAATTCATATACCAGGTATATGACTATGAGACTGGGCCATTTTGCCTCTGCTAGCACTATAAATTTTCCATCTCCTCCCTCCCTGTGATTTTCATAGTTAGGATACCATTGCAGGTCAAAAAACTTTGGTGAGCACTGTTATTCCTGGGTCACCAGGTAGATGAAGTAGTTGTAAATGTACAGATCTTTAAGTTACCCGGAGCTCTTTGGGGAGTCCTGGCTTTCTGTTGATATTTCTGTTTCAGTTGCTGCTTCGGGGTTTTTTTTAACTCGCCTTCATTTCTGCCTGATTTGTTGAAAGCAGCCTGAATGAAGTCTGCTATAATCACAAAGACCTTGTGAAGATACTTGTTCAAACTAGTTTTATTGTGTTTATGGTTTTACTTTAGTTTTGTACTTCTTAGTCAGTAGGGCCTTTATGCTTGCACTGAGAGATTGCTGACCTGATTTGAAATAATCTATGGTCTAAGGTCTTGACGTTAGGAAATATTTTTCCACTTATTGTTCTGAGTGCAGCAATACAGATCTCAAATACTGTTGTTTTTTCTCTATAGGTTCCTTTGTCTGTAACTTTTTATTATAGAGCTGCCTGGAATTCCTCAAGTACAGTCTTGTCAAGCTTTAGGATGAAAAAGGACATGTGCATATGTAGAAAAAGATGTGTGTATATGCAGACACATCTTATGACTTGGTCATTCTCTTTGCTACCTGTTCAGATGGCAAATTTGTGTTTAGTTGCCTGTCCTAATTGTCTAAGAGATCCTTCTCTGTTTTGTTTTGTTCTGTCTTCTAGCCTTTTCCCCTGCACTGTATCATTTTTTTCCTAGGTGCTTTAAAGTTGGTGTAATTTACCATTTTGATTGCCAGGTGATCTCAGATAAAACTGTTTTTCATGTGACTTGTAGCTTATTCTAATGTATTTGTGTGATCAACTTGTAAGCTTAGTGCACTTAGCTGAACATCTCCAAACTAGCCTCTCATCATTGAATCTCTGCTTTTTCCTGTAGTTCCAGTCTTTCAGCCAGTACCGCTGCAAGACAGCCAAGAAGTCTGAAGAGGAAATTGATTTCCTTCGTTCCAACCCCAAGATCTGGAACGTCCACAGTGTCCTTAATGTGCTGCACTCTCTGGTGGATAAATCCAACATTAACCGACAGCTGGAGGTTTATACAAGTGGAGGTGAGCTAGCTGGGTGATGCCAAGCAAGACTGGTGTCTCTGCTGCCTTGCTTTGATTTGACCAAGCTCTGTTAGCTTTGTTTGGGAGCTGGATTAAACCCTTAATCGGTGGATGGATTGACTGGGCACAAGTTCTGTTGGCCTTATGTGAGAAGTGCCGGTGATTACACTTGAGGTCTTGCTCCCTTTGCTTGTTGAGGTGTTGAAAGGGGAGCTTGCTTCCTTGGAGGAAAGCATCATTGTTCCTTTTTTTCCTAGGTGACCCTGAAAGCGTGGCTGGTGAATATGGTCGTCACTCCCTCTACAAGATGCTGGGCTATTTCAGCCTGGTTGGGCTACTGCGTCTGCACTCTCTGCTGGGTGATTACTACCAAGCAATCAAGGTTCTGGAGAACATTGAGCTCAACAAGAAGGTAATACAATGTGTTTTAAACCTTCCATGGCGGTTTTCCAAATGCCTCTGTTCAAACATGCTGGTGAAAGATTGCCATAATGAATCTTGCAGCTGAGGAGCTGTTTGTAGCTGTTGTAGTTGTCAGGAGTTTGTAGTTGAACACAGCTGGAGCTTTGGCATTAAATCAAGCCATATGATAATGCCTGATGCTGTTGCAGCACAAATGCCTATTTTCTTAGGAGGTTTGCTGTGTTGTGCAAGGCAGTGTTGTTATAGAGAATATTAGTTGAATTGTTAAGTGGGAGCGCAGTGGTAGCTAGCTAACACGTTGTTCCCACCTTGGTCAATGGCTCGTTCTTTTATTTTTGACTCTCATTCTCACTGTGCCCACACCGACCTTGGATGTTTTTGCCCTAGAATTGAGTGCTACCTGTGGTAAGAGTGGGTAACAAAAGTCCAGCTGCAACATAGGCTTGGCCCAAGGCTTGGCACAGGTCTATGTATGTGCTGTCTGGCACAGGATGTGCAGTGAAATAGGGGGAAAGGGAACTGAGCAAGGCAATATTGCACACAGTGCAAAAGTCATCTGCTTGCAGGAAGCTGAAACTGGGAAATATAGGAAATGGGATGATCTAATAAACCCTGAGGAAGCTGCTGCAGGGATTGGTGGGAGGTGAGGTATCCTGAATTAACCCTCTCCTTTCTATATTTGGGTTGGGAATGAAAGCAGAGGTGGCTGGATTCTGGGTAATGAGCTGTTTGGATCAAAGGTGGTTGTCTCCCCTCTAACGCAGTGTGTTGATCCTTCATTCTCAGAGCATGTACTCCCGGGTGCCTGAGTGCCAGGTGACCACCTATTACTATGTGGGCTTCGCATACCTTATGATGCGGCGTTACCAGGATGCCATCCGTGTCTTTGCCAACATCCTCCTCTACATCCAGAGGACCAAGAGCATGTTTCAGAGGACGACGTACAAGTATGAGATGGTAAGAGATAGCACAGGTCTAGACTTCCCAAAAGAAAAAGCTGCTGTCTTCTTCCCTGCCTGTCCTCTGTTACCTGATAACTACATCTAATAGTCCAGCCTTATTTTCCTGGACTATACTTATGGTGACTGGGGATCCTTTGAACTCCTTTGCGGCAATATTTTCTCTTAGCTGTGTTACTAGTTCCTTTGGTTGTTCACCATGCAGTTTTCTGGGCTCCATCTGCACTCTCCCTCTAGGCAGTGTTGTTAATCACAGAACCATAGAATCACTTAGGTTGGAAAAGACCTTCAAGATCATCGAGTCCAACCATCAACCATGCCCACTAAACCATGTCCTGAAGTACCTTGTCTACTCGCTTTTTGAATACCTCCAGGGATGGTGACTCAACCACTTCCCTGGGCAGCCTATTCCAATGTCTGACAACCCTCTCAGTAAAAAATTTTTTCCTAATATCTAACCTAAATCTCCCTTGCCTCAACTTGAGGCCATTTCCTCTTGTCCTATCTCCAGCCACCTGACAGAAGAGACCAGCACCCACAATGAATATCACCCATAATGAATGTCAGCTGCTAATGATATGCTTGTCAAAGCTTCCTCAGACTCAGTCCTGTTCCTAGTCCATTCCTGCATTTCAGGTTACTGCCATTGTCGGATATATTTCCATTATCAGATAATCATTCACGGACTATTTTAATTCAGCATGGCTGAAACAAAGCTTTCTTTCCACCTAAGCTGTCTCTGGTGCCTGTTTTACCCCCTGCTGCTGCTGTCTCCTTTTCATCCTTATGATTCATTTCTCATTCTTTGTGTAGCCAAATCCTGCTGTTCTTAATTTCATGACACTTCCAAAATTTGGTATGTCTGTTTCAGCCACACAGCTGTCTGTTTCATCTCACACTCAGATAAATCTTCCTTCTCAGTCTTTTCTTCACTGGCCTCCCTGATAACTGTCCCTTGCCAGGAGATCATTGTTAAACTATCTGCCTTCCCTTCTCCTCTACACTTTTTTGCACCAAAGCAGTCAAATCTGCTTCTGGCTGTCCAGGTTCTCTATGGATCTGGATACATTCACTCTGTATTTTCCTGTTGTCCAGCCCACTTTTTCATTGATGAGAGCCTCGATACAGCATTAATCTATCTGCTTTGCCCAGAGGCACTGCTTCTTTGTGCTGTCTCCCTTGAGCATTAGGACCATCAGTGCACTGGGTAAAGGGTCTGTCTCAAAAATGCAGCTCCCAGCTTCCTCCAGCACCATAAAGCCTGAGCCATTGACGAGCTAACAAGTTCTCCTCTCTCTCTCAGATTAACAAGCAGAATGAGCAGATGCATGCACTCCTGGCCATCGCCCTCACCATGTACCCCATGCGCATAGATGAGAGCATCCACCTGCAGCTGCGAGAGAAATATGGGGATAAGATGCTGCGCATGCAGAAGGGTGATGCACAAGTCTATGAGGAACTCTTCAGTTATGCTTGCCCCAAGTTCCTTTCCCCCGTGGTGCCCAATTACGACAACGTGCACCCCAACTACCACAAAGAGCCCTTCCTGCAGCAGCTCAAGGTCTTTGCTGATGAGGTTCAGCAGCAGGCCCAGCTCTCCACCATCCGTAGCTTCCTCAAACTCTACACCACCATGCCTGTGGCAAAGTTGGCTGGCTTCTTAGACCTCACGGAGCAGGAGTTTCGTATCCAGCTGCTTGTCTTCAAGCACAAGATGAAGAACCTGGTATGGACCAGTGGCATATCTGCCCTGGACGGGGAGTTCCAGTCCGCCTCTGAGGTCGACTTCTATATTGACAAGGTTGGTATCTGCCCCTTGCTGGCTAGGAAATTCCTTCACCCAGGAAATTCTGGAAGTGGCAGCACCTAGTTTTGCTGTAGTCTGTGGGAAACATCCCTTCCTTCTTTGCCATGTGAAGGGCTTGGCTGCCCACAGTGAAGTTGTAGCCCTGCTTAATAGGCGTGTCAGTGGATGAACAGTGATGGGATGTCACAGGCAGCTTTGGCAGTCATTGTACCCAGAAAGCAAAGGTCCTAAATGTCTTCCTCTGGACAGAGGGAACTGTTTGTCTGTCAGTATTCTCAGGAGGTGACAGCTGGATAACTACATCTGTGACAGTGCTGTCAGTCTGTCAGGTGGCATTGTCAGCTTTGTAGGTCTCGCCCACATCTCTGGTTTGCTTGACAAAGCAGGGGTCTTGCTTGGTGGTGTTACAGGTCCATTTTTCACCAGAGCAGCATTTAGCTCTGTCTGCTCTAGGAGGAATCTAAACACAAGGTATGATCCTGTCACCAATCTGCCCTTGGAGCTCCAGGCAGCAGGAAACATAGCAAAGAGTCTTTTAGGACTTCATTTTCAAAGAAGATAGCAGTAACAATTAGGTTTCTTGCTGCAAAGGAGAACAGGTTGCCCCTTGTTCTTGGTCTGTAGAGCAGACCTCTTGCTGCAAGGTCTCATGCTATGTCTCGACCTAGCTCTCCTGGTAGATAACATGATTCTTAGCTGCTGGTAGAGGGAAGTAGAGCATGAATCGGGGTTGGGACTGTCAAACTGCTGCAAAGAGAGACAAAAATAGGCAGAGTGTGCAAGAATGTGAAAAGTGAATACCATGTGAATTTGGGACCCATCCCAGGCAAAGGTATAGCCCACAGAGAACTGAATGTTTGCTCTGGGACCAACACAGGTCAGATATGTGTGATGCTGAACCAGGGCTGGAGTGAAGCCCCTCTGGTTGCTCCTCACATTTGGCAGTGCTTGCTGTCTTCCTGCTAGCGCAGTCCTTTTCCTGACTTCATGCTCTTCCCTCCCCAGGACATGATCCATATCGCAGACACAAAGGTTGCTCGACGCTATGGGGACTTCTTCATCCGCCAGATCCACAAGTTTGAGGAGGTGAGGCCTGGGCAGGAGGGCTGTGTAGCTCTTTAGGAAAAGTGGGGCAAGCAGTGGGCTGTGCAGGCCCTGGCGGAGCCACACTTGTGTGAGACAGCTGTGCGGTGCCTTGCTGGGGCAAGCTCTGGCTCTGCAAGGCACTGGGCAAAAGCAGGTGGTTTAAGCAGCAGCTGCTGCCCTTTGAAGAATGGTATGGTTTTGTGTGAGAAGTGCTCATCTGAGCCACAGTGGAAAAGGAGGAGGATTTTACTGTCCAAAGGGACTGACTCCATTGTCCCTAGACAATTGTGGTGTTCCTGTCAGTAACACAACCAAAATCATATCTCTACCCTCATAACTACGGCTCTAAAAAGTGGCCTCGAACATTTCTGGAGCACAGGTGAGTTCAGTGTTGTGCTCAGCCAGGAGGTGACATTCTGTCAGTGCTCTACTCTCCTGACAGAGGCTGCTGCACACTGGAAACTTAGGCAGCAAAATCCTGAGATGTGGGGATTTGAGCAATACAGGGTTGTGATACCACTGCTAGAAGTTTGCACCTTCTCTTCTCCCCACATCTTTCTCTGCTGTCTTGGAGAGGAGGAGGGAGTTTTACTAGTTCCCCTTCTACTTCACACACTGCCTGCACTTGCGCGAGAGCTCTTTTTGTCAGTGAGTTGGAGAGGAAGGAGTAGAGGCATTGGATAAAGGCTGCTGAGGGGAACAGTAGTGTATGTCAATCACTACATATTTTTCTGACCTTTGCTTTCTCTAATTCCAGCTGAATCGAACCCTGAAGAAGATGGGCCAGAGACCCTAAAACTTCTGTGGATGCTGTGATCGGCCTGAGCAGAGAAGTGGGTGGGAGAGATTATTCTCTTTGTGGTGAGGGAGGGGAGCTCAGGGTTCTGGCATTTCTGGAATCTCCTGTGACTCTGAGAGTTTTTGTACTTAAATGAGCAGACTCGTTTGGCTCAAACTATCCTACAAAGGACATGACATCTAATAAATTAGTAGAATTTTCCTGGTGAACATTCAGTATCTGATGTACTCATTTATTTTTCCTCTGTGGAAGAATATAATTGCATCTGGAGACATGGGCAGCTGCTGCTGGTTTGTGCTCTCTTTAGTCCATGCTGTTGCAGGTAACAGTGGGGAGCAGATCCCTTTCTGTAAAGGCACTGCGCACAGTGAACAGGGAAGGCTGCAGAACTGATGAGCAGGGAGAAAATTAGCTGTTCAACAGTGTTTCCACAGGATATGGAAAAGAGGTACAAGGTAATATTACTCCTTCTAGATCTTGCTCTACACATTGAATATACCTGAGTTGTAGTTGCTTTCCTAGAAGGTTGCATTTTGCCTTCCCACCCCTCTTTTATTTTTTTAGCTACTATGAAGTAGGAATGCTCCCAAGTGGATTGACATGTTTTTAAAGGAAGGGGGAGGATTTTTGTAAACGTTCAACCAATATTAACTTTGGTCATCTGATCAGATGTCCTTGCTGGAGGTTGTGTTTTATTTCAGCACAAGTGATGCCCGAGTCCTGGCCCTTAATTTAATGGAGTTCAGTTTCTCCAGAAAACTCCCTGAGGGTGTTTAATTTATTAAAACCCTTTAAATGCTAATTTTCCCAGCTCTCAGCCACTTTGGATTCTTCAAGGCAAACTTGCAGTGCCTTAGAAAAGGCAGTTGAATACTAGCCCTATAAAGGGGAATCGAGGACCTGTGAATACTGGGGAAGAGAATGCAAAGAATGAATCGCATCTCATCTGCCCTCCACACCCTCTCTCCCTTCATGTTTTGCTGTCTTTAAATAGTTTGGTGTTTGAGTGGTAGAAGCAGGTGCAAGAGGAAAAACCTGCATGTGTCATAGGAAAGCTAGACAAAGCGTGGTTCATATATACCATCTGCCTCTTTGTACCTCTCCCTCTCGTTCCTTTCCACTGAGAGAGGGGTCCTGGCAGTCCAGCTTGGCTTCGTACACAATTCTGTTTAGAAGTCAGGAATAATTAGCCTTTGTTGAGTTGTGTTTGAATGAGGGTCAAGTTTCTAGTGTCCTAGATACTGCTCAAAAGTGCGTTTCCCATCCCAAACTCCTGTAACTCAGGCAGGCAAGGTACAGGCAGCGCAGAGTCAGATTAAATGGGCAACTTCTGTTGGCCTTCTAGCTGCTGCTGTTACTATTGTGCATGCCAAGGACTTGCCTCCAGTTCTGAAGGATTTGAGGCAGCCATATGATTAAAGAAATTACAGGACTGAGATACTGCTGCATTGCAGCAGCCCAAGGGAGCTGGGTATCATACAAAGGACCCTCTGGTCCTTCTTATATTTAGGGCTGCCACTTCTGTCTGGGTGTATTTACCAACAGCAGCACACCGAGGATACTGTCAACAGCAACTTCTCTCCTGCTTTCTTATTATCCAAAGCCTAAATCTTGCCCAGAACATGTGGTAAGATAGATGTGATACACAACAGGAGAACCTCTGGCAGGGCAGTATCTCCTTGATCAGTTCTGGTTCATAGCATAGCAAAGGAATCCAATGTGTTACTGGGATTTGGTCCGTTTTTAATCTGTGATTGGCATGTTTGGAGTTACAGACTTTTAATGCATATATGGATCATCTTAAACACTCTAGTGGTTACAGGCTGTTCTCAGGTATGTGAATATGCTGCTGCTTGTGTTTGTGTCTGCCAGAGTGGCTTCCAGAGGATGCACAGAGACCATCCGCTGGTCTGCCTGGCTCCACGCCTTGTCTGAGGGACTGCTGAAGGTTAACTGAGCAGGACTGGCACTTGGTGGAACGAAGCCAGGAAGAGCTTGCAGCTCTCTCACAGGGCGGAAAGATGGGCTCAGCGAGCTGCGGTGCCTGGCACTGCTTGAAGCTAGAGGAATGCAGGGCGTTCAGCAGCATCGACAGAGCCTGGCTGCTGCTGGAAAGGCACTCTGCAGGGAGGAGGGGTGGGTTTGTCACAGCTTGAGCCTTGCCTGCTGCAGCAGCGTTAGGTTGGTGGAAATGTTCTCCGGCAGTTCTGGTCAAAACGGTTTTATCAGAGGGAACCACAGCACAGGGTTATCTACTCTGTGTCTTTGACCTGTGGTCGTGAACGGAGTCAGTGTGATTATGGACCCTGGAAAAGACACTTGAGAAAACATTCCTGATCCTGCTTTCCCTTAGGAGACATCAGGAAGATGCTGTCAGGCAGGTCTGGGGGATCCTGAGCAGCCAGCTCGGTCGTTGCAAAACCAAGACAATACTTCATTTCCTTTTTCTCTACATAGTAGCTTTTCCAGTGATTTATACCACAGCTTATCCCGGGCACTGACAGGGGAGGCTGCATAAGCCATTTGGAGAATTTATTTTTCACTTGTTACAGCTGTGGGGCTGTGGAGTGATAGAATGAAACAGTGGAATAGAAGAAGGAGGGTGCTAAGCATGAGAGCTGACTGGAGAAAGGGATATAGAGCCCATTAACAGAGAAAAAAAAGTGGAGAGAGGGACTGCCAACAATAAGCTCAACATCTGGGTGATGGATCAGTCGTCCACAGAGGTAGCTATTACCCCCCACCTTGCCTAATTGGAAATGAAAAAAATGTTTAGCAAAATAACATTTAACAGTGTGCTTTCTCCCCACCCCTTGTCAGACCATCACACTAAGCATGCAAGCCAGCTCTCGTGACAATCCATCTCCTCAATGTCGTGGGTTCCTGAGATTGTATCGCACCCTTCCTCCACTTCTTCCACAGCTTCCTGAGAAGTGCTGCCTGCAATTCCAAATGTCCTTATCTTCAAAGCCCGCCCTGGCCCTGTGCCTACACCGGGAGCCACCTACATCCCACGCATACTCCGCTGTCTGATGTTTCCATGTCCCCCACTGCCGCAGCTTATGCCCCTAGGACTGCCGAGAACTGCTTCTGCCTACAGCAGCCTACGTCTAAGCCTGAACAAGATCAAGAAATGAGGTTGCCTGGTGTTTTGTTTTTTTTTTCTTTTCGGATCCAGAAATGATGTTGCCTGGTGTTTTTTTTTTTCCTTTAGGATCCAAAAATGAGGTTGCCTGGTGTTTTTTTCTTTTTGATCCAGAAATGAAGTTGCCTGGTGTTTTTTTCTTTTTGATCCAGAAATGAAGTTGCCTGGTGGTTTTTTTTTTTCTTTAGGATCCAGAAATGAGGTTGCCTGGTGTTATTTTTCTTTTAGCTGAAGTTACACTTGAGTTCAGTCCCACCTGTTTTCAGTTCCTGCTTGCAGTCCTCTCCCATCCTTCAGGGACTGAGCAGAAAAAAAACCCCACCCAGAACAGACTCCAACTTTCATTCAGGGCTTTTCTCTGAGAATTCCACCTGCCCTGAGCTGGTGAGAACCACGGGGCGGGTATGTCTCCCCACCCTGCTGCCCTACACCCCTGCAAGCAGAAAGCCCTGGGCCCCCTCTTTCTAGCCTACCGCTCTGCCCCCTTTTTCTCCCATCTCTCCTACCTTCCCCGCCGCTTCTTCGGGGTCTGACTTTACCACCCGTTTCCCAGCCCTTCCCCTCCTCTCCGGGGAGAGTCTACGGTGCTCTTTCCTTCCGAGAAGAGCGGGCAAGCACCGGGCAACCGGGCAGCCCCGGGGGAGAAGAAGGAGAGACCTCGGCGTGGCCCGGGACCCGCGGGCTCCGCCCACCGCACATGCTCCGCCCACACCACACGCCCCGCCCACCATATGCCCCGCCCACCGCACGCCCCGCCCCTGGGCTCGCGGCGGCGGCGGGCGGGCGGCGGC